>NC_088645.1:5847720-5862720 GCF_964019385.1 Sycon ciliatum
TCTCCAACTCTACCAGCATCAGTGTTGCTGCTGTAGCTGCTATTACTCCCACTGCACATGCTTCAGTGCTGCTGCTGTAGCTGCTATGGCTTCTGCGACTGCACCATTGTGGTAGCTGCTACTACTTTTTAGAAGTCTTACTGTACATATCCCAGAAACGGCGAAAGTTGCTTTCTCTTCTTATTCTTGATTGTGTGTTTGTGCTCACAATAATATTATAAACATAACATATGTGTGGTTGTGTGTGTGTGTGTGTGTGTGTGTGTGTGTGTGTGTGTGTGTGTGTGTGTGTGTGTGTGTGTGTGTGTGTGTGTGTGTGTGTGTGTGTGCGTGCGTGCGTGCATGCGTACGTATGGTATGTGATTGCACAATCGTGTGTACGTGTGTACGTGTATGTGTATGTGTACGTTTATCATCTGTTCTGTTGTTCAACAGGAGATAGCTCGTCACCTGCGTCCCAGCACGTTGCGTGCAAAATATGGACACAACAAATTGAAGAATGCTGTTCACTGCACTGACCTAGCTGATGACGGTATGCTGGAGGTGAGTGGAGCTCTATCTCATGCTGGTATGGTGTCCTGCTGGTATGGTGTCATGCTGGTATGGTGTCATGCTGGTATGGTGTCATGCTGGTATGGTGTCATGCTGGTCTCGTGTCATGCTGGTATGGTCTGGTCAAGGCTTTCCCCAAATCGGCCGGCCGCAAAATTCTCCGTAAACAAGACTTACCGAAAATTGATAAGGTTTTCGCCGATTTTGGAGGGTTCCTTTGAGAATCGCCGAAATTCTTCCAAATGTTGTTGCAAAGTGAGTTTACGAACGAATGATATTGCTGCAAGCATGACCGCTCGAGCTCTCTATGGCAGTACTTGTAAACTAGTGCGTTCAGGTCATGTGACTCGTGTCCTTTGAACTCCTCCCAAACAAACAGTAGCCATTAGGAAGATCATTACTAGTAAAAAACTAGAATTTCTTTTCCCCAGTGTCTCACCACTCTTGTAGCCAGTTTGCCCACAATTCTTCTGGCCGATTTTCCAAAATATTCCAATTTTGTAGCCGATTTTCGAACAATCGACTGATTTTCAGCCGAATCTGATGTATTTTTGAACCGAGCGAACAGCCAAATAGGCGAACAAAAACCGGGCCGATTTGGGGAAAGCCTAGTCTGGTCTTATGCTGGTCTGATCTCATTCCGGTCTGGTCTCAGTCCGGTCTGGTCTCATTCCGGTCTGGTTTCAGTCCGGTCTGGTCTTATTCTGGTCTGATCTCATTCCGGTCTGGTCTCATTCCGGTCTGGTCTTATTCTGGTCTGATCTCATTCCGGTCTGGTCTTATTCTGGTCTGGTCTTATTCCGGTCTGGCCTCATTCCGGTCTGATCTCATTCTGGTCTGGTCTCATTCCGGTCTGATCTTATTCTGGTCTGGTCTCATTCCGGTCTGGTCTCATTCTGGTCTGGTCTCATTCCGGTCTGGTCTCATTCCGGTCTGGTCTTATTCCGGTCGGGTCTCATTCCGGTCTGGTCTCATTCGGGTCTGGTCTCATTCCTGTCTGGTCTCATTCCGGTCTGGTCTTATTCCGGTCTGGTCTCATTCCGGTCTGGTCTTATTCCGGTCTGGTCTCATTCCGGTGTGGTCTCATTCCGGTCTGGTCTCATTCCGGTGTGGTCTTATTCTGGTCTGGTCTCATTCTGGTCTGGTCTCATTCCGGTCTGGTGTCATTCCGGTCTGGTCTTATTCCGGTCTGATCTCATTCCGGTCTGGTCTCATTCCGGTCTGGTCTCATTCCGGTCTGGTCTTATTCCGGTCTGATCTCATTCCGGTCTGGTCTCATTCCTGTCTGGTCTCATTCCGGTCTGGCCTCATTCCGGTCTGGTCTCATTCCGGTCTGGTCTCATTCCGGTCTGGTCGTATTCTGGTCTGGTCTCATTCCGGTCTGGTCTCATTCCGGTCTGGTCTTATTCCGGTCGGGTCTCATTCCGGTCTGGTCTCATTCCGGTCTGGTCTTATTCCGGTCTGGTCTTATTCCGGTCGGGTCTCATTTCGGTCTGGTCTCATTCCGGTTGGTCTTATTCTGGTCTGGTCTTATTCCGGTCTGGTCTCATTCCGGTCTGGTCTTATTCTGGTCTGGTCTTATTCCGGTCTGGTCTCATTCCGGTCTAGTCTCATTCTGGTCTGGTCTTATTCCGGTCTGGTCTTGATCCGGTCTGGTCTCATCCCGGTCTGGTCTCATTCCGGTCTGGTCTCAATCCGGTCTGGTCTCATCCCGGTCTGGTCTCATTCCGGTCTGGTCTCATTCCGGTCTGGTCTCATTCCGGTCTGGTCTTATTCCGGTCTGGTCTCATTCTGGTCTGGTCTTATTCTCGTCTGGTATTATTCTCGTCTGGTCTTATTCTGGTCTGGTCTTATTCTGGTCTGGTCTCATTCCGGTCTGGTCTCATTCCGGTCTGGTCTCATTCTGGTCTGATCTCATTCCGGTCTGGTCTCATTCTGGTCTGGTCTTATTCGGGTCTGGTCTTATTCTGGTCTGGTCTCATTCCGGTCTGGTCTTATTCTGGTCTGGTCTTAGGTTGCGTTTGTTCGGTGTCATTCCGACACCATTCCAAAGTCATTCCGCTGTGCTTTGGTTGTGGTGCGTTTGTTTGATGCACCGGACAGCGTTTGTTCCAGGCGAGTACGCAGGGTCACCTCTAGGGGAGTTTCCAACCGAATCGCAAACAGTGACTCGTTTTAACCCTTTCTAAAGAGCCCTAGGAATTTTTCAAAATTATGCAATTTTTTCGTGTTCTTTGGATCATAACGTCAGTTCTATATCTACTCACTCAATCTTCATTATCTTAGCCTTCCAATCCTGGAATTGGAAAGGTACCAGGGCCAGGGAGAGAATGAGGTGGATCATGATAACCAGGACACAGTACAGTCATGTACATATCCAACGCTATATTGCTATAGCGGTAGAGTGCAGCGACGGTGCGAACAAATGCCCCAAACTGGCCCAAAGGCTGGCCAATACGCGTCCTGCTCCAGCGATTTCTTTTTTCTTGATCGCATAGTTTCGATTTTTGCTGTGTACTCTTGAAAATATCACAAGTGAAGCCCCTGCAAATTTGAGCAAGTCAGCGTGACGAAAAGTCTCAAATAATTCTCGATACTCGAGTCGCGCTGTGTGCTTTTGAAATTGCGAGATCGCGGCTCAACTTAAACGAACAATTTATCTCAAGAGATATTGCTTGCAGCGCATCGCAAATTGTTTCAACCGACAGCTGAGAGTTTTCTATTCGACCTGGATATTTGGATTGTTGGATTTGAGCAGGATTTGACTGAGTTACGATCTGTTGAAGTTTTGCATTCTTGCTAGATCGATCGTGCGCCCTACCAAAATATGCCCAAAAACGTTGCTCGTTTGGAACATTTGGGGGGTTTCCGGGCAACGGGAACCCCCCCCCCCCCCTGCGTACGCGCCTGTGTTCCGTGCAATTCCGATTCCGGTCACGGAATGAAGGGGGCAGAATCGATTCTGGCGATTCCAAAGAAAAAAGTGGAATGAGTGCTCATTCCGAGCGGATTGAAAATATGTGGCGGCCACTGGGGGCTGTCACTATTGCATACCTCTGCCAACAAAACCTCAAACGCGATTGTCGACAGACGGAATGTTGCCGAAAATCGTCCAGGGTGTAGGCTTATACTGTAACCTCGGGATAGTTACCGCTACTGGTTTCTGGCATTTTTTACCCTTCGCTGCCTGAGACAGCGTTCGGTCGGGACAAGAACTGGATTGATGCCCTCGCACCTCTCCTCCTCATCGTCGAGCAGGGCTTCCAGAATCACTCTGTCAGGGAGGCAGTCCCACCAATGCATAGCACATAATCACCCACACAGGCACTGAACCTACCACTCGACTTCTTCTTACAACCGCACCTCCGTCAAACAAGCGCTTGCAATCCGTGAAGAGCTAGAGCCGTTTCTGTGACTGATACGAGGTCGAATACAGAATAGTCATGATGAAGTAGCGGCCAAACGTCGCGTACAGGCGTGTACCCCAGTGGAGCTCGTAGACCTATGCCGAGTTTGGCCGCTCCTTCACCATGATCGTTGGAGGGGCATGCAGAACTAGAAACGTACGGAAGCAAGATAGCAACCACAACATTCTTAGGCTACCAGCTTATCTTTGCAAGGCTGCAAAAAACAACTCGTAGATCTCAAAAACAAAACATTCGACCGCCGTTTCCGGAGTCTCGCAAAACGTTTCCCAGATTCCCGAGTGCATGCACGCGCGTTTGTTTGCTACTCTCATTCCGACTCTGTGATGGGTATCGACTGCATTCCATGCTCATTCCGGAATGACCGAACAAATACAACCTTATTCTGGTCTGGTCTCATTCTGGTTTTGGTCTTATTCTGGTTTTGGTCTTATTCCGGTTTTGGTCTCACTCCGGTTTTGGTCCTATTCTGGTCTGGTCTCATTCTCTCGCTAATCTTGGAGTTCATAGGGAATGTCAGTGAATAACGTTTAGGAACAGGACATATGTCCTATTCCCATAACTCCTTTCCATATCTTGTCTGCCTATCTAGACAAACCTTTTGTCTGCGGTGTGGGTCTACCCCTGAGAATGCTGCAATGTTCAGATGTGCCTGTATATGCAGAAGTCGCATCTGCGTTTCTCACACAATCTCTCTTATGGTATTCTGTCTGAACTCTCCTTCCCATCGAGAAAGGAATAGGTTCTGTTGCACGCTCGGTAGAGCATGCTTGTATTAATCTCATGATTGTGGATCTGAGCACCATTTTGTCATTGCTCTTGTACAACTGCTTCTTTCGCTGCTCTCCGACTCACACTCCAAGCAGCAGTTGTGACAGTTAGGAGAGTTCAGAAAGAGAGCTAAGATAACGAAGGAATGAAATGTACAAAGTGCCCTGGAGTGCATGGGTAGACATTGTTTGTGTGTGCTCTTGTGTATGTGTGTGTGCGCGCGTATGTGTGTGTGTGTGTGTGTGCATGCACCACGCACGTATGTGTGTGCATGTGTATGGGTGTGTGTATGGGTGTGTTCGTGCATGTGTGTATGTGTGTGCGTCCTGTGATCGCGGGTTCCATATTTTCCTCTACTACATTCATTCCCCTAGGTTGAGTACTTCTTCAAGATTCTCCAGTAACTACGGAAACAGACAAGACTTCAGTGACGGTTACAGCTCATCCTCAGTAATCGGCGTCACAATGTATTTTCATTGATGTGTCTTCTGTAACCGCTGGAATGGATATTCAGCCGCCGGTGGAGCAATGTTGTTGAGAGATGCAAAGGCGAGGTTTGATGAGCTGATTTCGATGTGATATTAATCCTGAAACGTAATGCAATGCCATAGTAAATGACTGTCGGCGAATTCATTCCTTTTCGCTTTCATTATAAGAAGAGAATTTATCTTTCTGTTTGAACCACACATATACTATGCATGCGTGGTGTCTGCGGGCTCTGTGATGTCATGATGTTACGGTGTCATGATGTCATAATGTTATGATGTTATGATGTCATGATGTTATGATGTCATGATGTTACGGTGTCATGATGTAATTATGTTACAGTGTCATGATGTCATGATAGATCATCTTTGTCTTATGTCAGTACAAAAATGGCAATCATGTGTGGGCTCTGTGCATTCGTTGTGAGTTATCTGATCCAGCTGCAGGGTGTGCATTTGTGTTTATTCCCGTAGCTATGCAGAAGACGTTACTTCAGTAACGTCTGGCGCTAGCCAGGGTCCACACAGCTTTAATTTGGTGTTTGTTTGTGTGTTTGTTTGTGTCACGCCTGGCGCTATCCGTATCTGACGGCAAAAAAGCATAGGTTGTTATAAATTGTTGAATTCTCCTTTTTTTTCAGGCATATCCTGGGATTCGAACCCGCACTATCGCCTTACATGCATTCCCCCATACACTTCGCATTCATACCCATTCTTCCAAGTTGCTTCACGTTAATCTTGCGTTTGAAAGCCCTATTTGAATATTGCGGGCAGCTGTATGTGGCCAGCTGTGTTTGATGGTACGGTACGGGAGACGGTGTCGTATTACCCTCGATCGTACCTGTCCCGTACCTATCCCCTACCGTACCGTGCCATCAAAGACGGCTGGCCACGATGCATATTCAAATAGGGCTTTCAAATGCAAGATCACAATGTGAAACAACTTGAAAGAATTAGTATGTATGCGAAGTGTATCGGTGGATGCATGCAGGGCGCGCGATAGTGCGGGTTCGAATCCCAGGTTATGTCTTTAAAAATAAGGATTTTTTGAAAGAATTTATAACATCCCTATGCTTTTTTTGTCTAGGTCATCTAGGCAAAAAAGCATAGCGTAGGGCCCTGAGCTTCCAAGCTCTCTCGTTACAGTGTTACTTACTGCATGTATAGCATGTATGCTGCAGTTGATAGTTTTGTATTGATAGTACACATTATCATGTATGGCATGTATGCTGCAGTTGATAGTTTTGTATTGATAGTACACATTATCATGTATGGCATGTATGCTGCAGTTGATAGTTTTGTATTGATAGTACACATTATCATGTATGGCATGTATGCTGCAGTTGATAGTTTTGTATTGATAGTACACATTATCATGTATGGCATGTATGCTGCAGTTGATAGTTTTGTATTGATAGTACACATTATCATGTATGGCATGTATGCTGCAGTTGATAGTTTTGTATTGATAGTACACATTATCATGTATGGCATGTATGCTGCAGTTGATAGTTTTGTATTGATAGTACACATTATCATGTATGGCATGTATGCTGCAGTTGATAGTTTTGTATTGATAGTACACATTATCATGTATGGCATGTATGCTGCAGTTGATAGTTTTGTATTGATAGTACACATTATCATGTATGGCATGTATGCTGCAGTTGATAGTTTTGTATTGATAGTACACATTATCATGTATGGCATGTATGCTGCAGTTGATAGTTTTGTATTGATAGTACACATTATCATGTATGGCATGTATGCTGCAGTTGATAGTTTTGTATTGATAGTACACATTATCATGTATGGCATGTATGCTGCAGTTGATAGTTTTGTATTGATAGTACACATTATCATGTATGGCATGTATGCTGCAGTTGATAGTTTTGTATTGATAGTACACATTATCATGTATGGCATGTATGCTGCAGTTGATAGTTTTGTATTGATAGTACACATTATCATGTATGGCATGTATGCTGCAGTTGATAGTTTTGTATTGATAGTACACATTATCATGTATGGCATGTATGCTGCAGTTGATAGTTTTGTATTGATAGTACACATTATCATGTATGGCATGTATGCTGCAGTTGATAGTTTTGTATTGATAGTACACATTATCATGCATAGCATGTATGCTGCAGTTGATAGTTTTGTATTGATAGTACACATTATCATGTATGGCATGTATGCTGCAGTTGATAGTTTTGTATTGATAGTACACATTATCATGTATGGCATGTATGCTGCAGTTGATAGTTTTGTATTGATAGTACACATTATCATGTATGGCATGTATGCTGCAGTTGATAGTTTTGTATTGATAGTACACATTATCATGTATGGCATGTATGCTGCAGTTGATAGTTTTGTATTGATAGTACACATTATCATGTATGGCATGTATGCTGCAGTTGATAGTTTTGTATTGATAGTACACATTATCATGTATGGCATGTATGCTGCAGTTGATAGTTTTGTATTGATAGTACACATTATCATGTATGGCATGTATGCTGCAGTTGATAGTTTTGTATTGATCGTACACATTATCATGTATGGCATGTATGCTGCAGTTGATAGTTTTGTATTGATAGTACACATTATCATGTATGGCATGTATGCTGCAGTTGATAGTTTTGTATTGATAGTACACATTATCATGTATGGCATGTATGCTGCAGTTGATAGTTTTGTATTGATAGTACACATTATCATGTATGGCATGTATGCTGCAGTTGATAGTTTTGTATTGATAGTACACATTATCATGTATGGCATGTATGCTGCAGTTGATAGTTTTGTATTGATAGTACACATTATCATGTATGGCATGTATGCTGCAGTTGATAGTTTTGTATTGATAGTACACATTATCATGTATGGCATGTATGCTGCAGTTGATAGTTTTGTATTGATAGTACACATTATCATGTATGGCATGTATGCTGCAGTTGATAGTTTTGTATTGATAGTACACATTATCATGTATAGCATGTATGCTGCAGTTGATAGTTTTGTATTGATAGTACACATTATCATGTATGGCATGTATGCTGCAGTTGATAGTTTTGTATTGATAGTACACATTATCATGTATAGCATGTATGCTGCAGTTGATAGTTTTGTATTGATAGTACACATTATCATGTATGGCATGTATGCTGCAGTTGATAGTTTTGTATTGATAGTACACATTATCATGTATGGCATGTATGCTGCAGTTGATAGTTTTGTATTGATAGTACACATTATCATGTATGGCATGTATGCTGCAGTTGATAGTTTTGTATTGATAGTACACATTATCATGTATGGCATGTATGCTGCAGTTGATAGTTTTGTATTGATAGTACACATTATCATGTATGGCATGTATGCTGCAGTTGATAGTTTTGTATTGATAGTACACATTATCATGTATGGCATGTATGCTGCAGTTGATAGTTTTGTATTGATAGTACACATTATCATGTATGGCATGTATGCTGCAGTTGATAGTTTTGTATTGATAGTACACATTATCATGTATGGCATGTATGCTGCAGTTGATAGTTTTGTATTGATAGTACACATTATCATGTATGGCATGTATGCTGCAGTTGATAGTTTTGTATTGATAGTACACATTATCATGTATGGCATGTATGCTGCAGTTGATAGTTTTGTATTGATAGTACACATTATCATGCATAGCATGTATGCTGCAGTTGATAGTTTTGTATTGATAGTACACATTATCATGTATGGCATGTATGCTGCAGTTGATAGTTTTGTATTGATAGTACACATTATCATGACATCGTATAGTTCTCATCCTATCTACAATGTAGCTAGTAGTAATAGTACATGTTGCTAGTAGTAATAGTACATGTTGCTAGTAGTAATAGTACATGTAGTAGTAGTAGAATTTGAGTATTTCGCTCCTGCTCTTGTAGCAGTTGAGCACTCTCGTGTGGGGTAGTGCATTTTCTGTTTGCGTTATCCAGAGCTCACTGACTTGTCAGTTTGAGCACTCTCATGTGCCTGGGGTAGTGCATTTTCTGTTTGCGTTGTGCAGAGCTCACTGACTTGTCAGTTTGAGCACTCTGGCAAGGTACACCACGGCCTCTGGCTTTGGAAAACGTATTTTTCATTGCTATCAGGTTCGGCCTCGTTTTCTCTGTGCTGCGCTGATGAGTCCACAACTTGAAGAACGAAACAGTTCTGTCCGCAGCTTGAGTAGTAGTAGAATTTATTATTTTACTAGGGAACTCCCAACAGGCGTTGCCTGTTTACTGGGAACCCTAGCAACGACTTGGTGCTTGTGACAAACGCAGAAATGGGCTTAGCTAGACTCCTATTGTGTACGTACATGTAGCTACCCGGATTTCACTTGTGTCAAGTGAAGCTTGCTCTTAGCCAGTATTGGTACATAGCTATGATGGTCGTTGACTGGTTCTTTCTTACATGCAGATGTATATAAAAAATTTACCATCTTCAAAGCAGCAGCGGAGATCTGGAGTGGGTGAAATAATACCAAGCTACAAAGGAGAGAGTGACAGCAACCATGCCATGGACAAAGAATTGGACCTCATGAATATTTGCGCCAGGCCTCGTTACATGGCCCTTCCACCTCATACACACACATACACACGCGCGCACACAAACACACACGCACGCGCGCGCGCACACACACGCTCGAACGGTGGCGCTACTTCATTCATGAGGTCGATCTGATGCCCCTACCGCAGTACTCGTACCCATGTACCGGGTCCTTGACTAGGCTGCCCCTAGCCCTAGGCCTAGCCTTGTCAGAACTGTACGTGCGCGTGCGTTACTTGTCAGTCAGGGCCGGGTGATGATTGTGTAGTGCAGTGGATTCAAGGGATTTCCCCGTGTCCGCACCCGCAAAGGATCTTGTTTGCGACTGGATGACCTAGATATTCCCGCTCGCTCGACAAGCGCAAGGACCGTACCAGTGCTGTACATGTACCTGCTACTACATGTATCATAATACAATCATAATCATTGTATATCTGCGCTAGAATCGAAATACGAGAGTCGATAGAAACTTGCCGAGACTACAAGTTTCGGTTCCTTATCGAGCATTTTCAATACAATTGTGTCCGTATCAGTGAAAGTCGATGCGTTCCTGGAAATGCGAACGGATTGAGTTTCATGTTCTCTTTTCTGCAGCAGAATATTTCAGTGGCTTTTTCAGAACTTCATTCTAGTGGCGACAGTTTGCCTTTGCTGTATGGCAAGAACCAAGAGCACAAGTTTATTGCAGATCTACTGCAGGGCTTGTTCCTCGGGTTTATTGCAGATCTACTGCAGGGCTTGTTCCGCGGGTTTATTGCAGATCTACTGCAGGGCTTGTTCCGCTGCCACTGCTGCTGCTGCTGTCAGTGGATGTACAGTCAGTTCTGTGACTGTTGGAGAGCCAGAGAGACCAAGCTTCAAGAGAGGACATGAGATGATCATGATGATGGTACACAGAACACGGATTGTCAAGTGCACCGTGCAGTGAAGTCACTCCACAACACGGTAAGAAACGGAGGGTGTACGTGTCAACGCTCACAGCCACACGCTGGCTGCTCAGTAATCTGGCAAGGCTAGAACGAGGAAACGTTGAAAGAAAATTCTGCGTGTTTGAAGATAGCGGTTGGACTATGTACAAGATTAGTACAACTGGACAGATAATTCGCCCAGGTAGACCTACCCAGGTACCCAGGAACCCAGGAACTGTGTACCAGTCAAACTTCGTATCTGAACACGTTTTACCAGGAAACGTGAATGCTACACTGTAATCACATAACTGCATGACTTGAGTGCCCCTCGAACAAACATAGAGAGGGGGGGGGGGGGGGGGAGGAGAGCTGGTCTTCGCAAATCGGAGCACTGAAATCAGTGTTGCAATAAAGTGATGAAAAACACGGAAATGAATTGAAACAGAACATGCACTGCATCATACAAAACCTACTAGTATGCTACAGTTGCTGTGCTCACTGAAATACGACCCAAAGTACAAAGCTGGCGGCCTGGAGCAGTTCCGATCCCAGTTTACATCATTGCATCTGCACATGTACTGTATCTTTACATGTGTACGTCCAGCCATATTCGTGCCACTTCCAGGCAACCAAGGCCGGTGCAGGTGTACGTCCAGCCACATTCGTGCCACTTCCAGGCAACCAAGGCCCGTGCAGGTGTACGTCCAGCCACATTCGTGCCACTTCCAGGCAACCAAGGCCGGTGTTGTGAACCCTCTGGTTCTCTAAAGTATCAGGAACGAACGACCCCACACGGCACGAGGACAACTATTTATTCTCAACAGTATACAGTCGTCCCTCTCTAATCCGGCACTTTATAATCCAGCACCCTCGATAAACCAGCACAATTTCCAGTAGCCAAAATGTCCTCTTCATGCACATTGCAGCAGTAAATCAGATTTGTTAATCCAGCACCCTCCCTAATCCAGCAGATTTTCGTGGCACAAATGGTGCCGGATTATAGAGGGACCACTGTATTTCACTTCCATCGACTAATAACAATGAACAATGAATGACTGAATGAACAACTGAATGAACTAACACTAAAACCACCAGGTAGTTATAGCGTGAAAATGACAGCGTATATGAGAAAAGCATACACATACAACATACAACTACAGCGCACACAGCAAACCGCACATAGCGCATGTAGCGTATACTACGTCGTAATCATCAGCGGTACGGCGGAGTCGGCATACAGCTGCATTGAAACGAACACAATGTCACAAGTGAGAAGGCCTTTCACTCTCGAGAACTTGTCGTTTCACAACAGCCGGTGCAGGTGTACGTCCAGCCACATTCGTGCCACTTCCAGGCAACCAAGGCCCGTGCAGGTGTACGTCCAGCCACATTCGTGCCACTTCCAGGCAACCAAGGCCAGTGCAGGTGTACGTCCAGCCACATTCGTGCCACTTCCAGGCAACCAAGGCCGGTGCAGGTGTACGTCCAGCCACATTCGTGCCACTTCCAGGCAACCAAGGCCGGTGCAGGTGTACGTCCAGCCACATTCGTGCCACTTCCAGGCAACCAAGGCCGGTGCAGGTGTACGTCCAGCCACATTCGTGCCACTTCCAGGCAACCAAGGCCGGTGCAGGTGTACGTCCAGCCACATTCGTGCCACTTCCAGGCAACCAAGGCCGGTGCAGGTTGAGGGCGCCAGCTTAGCACTTTTGGCCAGATTTCAGTTTAGCGCAACTGCACATGTATGTAGCATACGAGTACACCCAAGGTCGTGGCTTAATAATAATAATAATAATAATAATAATAATAATAATTGTAGAAGAGAAAAGGACATATGGATACGAGTTGAGAGTAACTCTCCATCACTGTAACATGATACTTTATACAGTCAGAAAGTGCAATAACTAGGCACAAAACTGACAGAGTACTGAAACATTCTGACTGTATAAAGTATCATGTTACAGTGATGGAGAGTTACTCTCAACTCGTATCCATATGTCCTTTTCTCTTCTACATTTATTTATGGCTCAACATCCGAGTTTAATAATAATAATAATAATAATAATAATAATTTGAAACTCGGATGTTGAGCCATAAATAAATGTAAAATAGAAAAGGACATATGGATACGAGTTTCGTCATCGTCCAGTAACAATCGACATTCTTTGTTCCGTTGGGACTGTAGCTTTTGCTCGTTTTCGTTGCGCTTGCCTTCCCCTCTTTGGTCTTTTCCATAACCTTGAACCTTCCAAGTTGGAAGGCTGTCGGTTAGCGCTACGGAGATGTGTTAAAGTTAGGTGTCAGGACGTCGAATGTCTCAGTACTCTGTCAGTTTTGTGCCTAGTTATTGCACTTTCTGACTGTATATAGTATCATGTTACAGTGATGGAGAGTTACTCTAAACTCGTATCCATATGTCCTTTTCTATTTTACAATAATAATAATAATAATAATAATAATAATTTAATAACGAAGGTACGTGTTGGGTCGTAAGTATCCACGCAAACACACATCCAGTCAAAATAAGGCACTTGTCAAAGTATCCGAACGTTTTCGGTCCCTTCTCATCAAGGATCATACAGGGAATGGCTCAAGTTGGAAAGACTAAAACTTATATAGCGTAAAGATATGAGATAACAACACTCGTGACAAGGTGGAAAAAGTATCAAGTTCAGCACGACACAAAACTCGAAGGAAATAATAATAGCGACAAGAACATAGTGAGCAAATTAAGTTACATTGTTAACACCTCGACGAGGAGTAACACCAAACAATTGTAGCGACAACACATTTTCTTTCTGTACGCAAAGTTCAGGATCTAACTTACGGATATACAAAGCTTCTAACACAGCCAGATGTAACGCACATCTACCACGTGACAATATTGAGAACAGTTAGATCCGTAAGTTAGATCCTGAACTTTGCGTACAGAAAGAAAATGTGTTGTCGCTACAATTGTTTGGTGTTACTCCTCGTCGAGGTGTTAACAATGTAACTTAATTTGCTCACTATGTTCTTGTCGCTATTATTATTTCCTTCGAGTTTTGTGTCGTGCTGAACTTGATACTTTTTCCACCTTGTCACGAGTGTTGTTATCTCATATCTTTACGCTATATAAGTTTTAGTCTTTCCAACTTGAGCCATTCCCTGTATGATCCTTGATGAGAAGGGACCGAAAACGTTCGGATACTTTGACAAGTGCCTTATTTTGACTGGATGTGTGTTTGCGTGGATACTTACGACCCAACACGTACCTTCGTTATTAAAGTATTATCCGCCTCCGACTTCTTGTAAAATAATAATAATAATAATAATGTAAAATAGAAAAGGACATATGGGTACGAGTTTCGAGTAACTCTCCATCACTGTAACATGATACTATATACAGTCAGAAAGTGCAATAACTAGGCACAAAACTGACAGAGTACTGAGACATTCGACGTCCTGACACCTAACTTTAACACATCTCCGTAGCGCTAACCGACAGCCTTCCAACTTGGAAGGTTCAAGTTTATGGAAAAGACCAAAGAGGGGAAGGCAAGCGCAACGAAAACGAGCAAAAGCCACAGTCCCAACGGAACAAAGAATGTCGATTGTTACTGGACGATGACGAGACCAGTACGATATTTGACAAAGCGGTCTAACTACAATTCGAAGCAGCAAAGCAGCACACCACCCAACTTGGGTGGGTCATAAATATCAAAGATAAGTAAAGAAAGGGAAGCTTTGCGAAAACGAATTGTACAAGCCGAAAGCCAAACTCCTACAGTACTCCTCATGCATGACATTGTGATGGACTAGTTGACTACAAAACAAGTTGTTTCACACGACGTACGTTTCGCCGTATGGTTCGTGACGGCTCATCAGGTGTGCAATTTGAAACTCGGATGTTGAGCCATAAATAAATGTAAAATAGAAAAGGACATATGGGTACGAGTTTCGAGTAACTCTCCATCACTGTAACATGATACTATATACAGTCAGAAAGTGATGGAGAGTTACTCGAAACTCGTACCCATATGTCCTTTTCTATTTTACATTTATTTATGGCTCAACATCCGAGTTTCAAATAATAATAATAATAATAATAATATAGGGAGACGACACTGGACACTGTAACGCTAAATCACGTACGTATCGACCACCGTATAGCCAGTCCGTGATATTGATGGGTCACATTCAATACACCGTGTAATACACGACAAGTAAAATACGAAACAATTTGTCAAGGCTATCGGCGGAAATGGAGGGGAGGGGGGGGGGGGG
>NC_088645.1:5867720-5960220 GCF_964019385.1 Sycon ciliatum
GCTGGGTGTCTGAAATACCTCCTGGTTGGAGCACCAATGGAAAACCGCCAGCGAAAACACAGTCAGCATCTGTATACGTCTGAAGAAGTTGGTACTCCACGTCCTCTCCATCACACTCCACCTGTAATTTCAGATAATACAGTGTACACTGCGGCAAACAGTCTTCCTCAACATACTCGACGTACTCATATTCCCCACGCCAAAGTCCATCTGCACACGGTTTTCTCCGCTCACCAGGGAGTACTGCTTTCGCTGCCTCCTGCTCATGTTAGCGATGTTCGGCATAAGGGCACTCAGATTATCGACTTGAGACAGCAGCGGAGTCCATTGATTGTTTTGCACTTGCAACTAACACTGGCAACTTGATACTGGCATTGTCCTGGATAATATGTGCAGCGATGTGCACTCTGGCCTAATCTTGGCCGACTCACCTCCCAAGTCAGTGTCCATGCCAATCGCTTGGCAGGTTATCATCAGAGTAGAACACCTCATCACTGCAGATCGTGGGACTGCCTGCATCAATTATTTTACGCTCGATAAAAGTGTCGCCCTCAAATGACTCGTCGCTGTGGCCATCATCGTCTTACTTCTGTTTCTGACGCAAATCACAAAATATTTCATCCTGCGCATGGAGCGCAAGGATGCCGTCTTCTTCCGATCTGGAGTACATTACGCTCTTCCTTTGATAACTCAGCGCAACATGAAATACAAACTCAAACAAATAAACGTACTTGCAACAAAGAAACACATCCAGAACAGTCCAATCGCCCGAGGAGAACAAGAACAGCAACTCGTGTCGCACTCCAATTCGTATTTTTTTGCCGCGGAATTCAAATCACGATTTTCCCGACTGTTTCCAAAAAAAAGCTGTGGTCATGTTTTAGTGCGCTCTGGCTCATATCTCTCCTACTCTCACTGCCTCTCTCACTATTCTCTGTTGTTCATATTATTAATATTATTATTGCAAATAACGCTGAGTAATTACACAATGTGCAAAAACCAGCATTTGCCAAATGGAAGGAAGATTGAGGAACGAGCGGGAATGAGGGGCTTATACGCACCCAACTGCTGAATAGACGAAACAGAAAATATCGAAACAGTCCTAAAAATACAAGAACGGTCAACAATTTACTTCAACAAATAAAACTCGAACAACTGCTGAGTACTGTACTAGAATAATACTGATACAGTCATGACATTGTCCAGCAGATACAGCCATGACATTGTACAGCAAACTGTTGTGCATAGGTGTGTGTGTGAATGTACGTTTGTACATATGTGTTTGTACATATGTGTTTGTACATATGTGTTTGTACATATGTGTTTGTGTATATGTGTTTGTGCATATGTGTTTGTGCATATGTGTATGTGCATGTCCCTCGATAAATTGCTCCGTCTTTCTCCAATCTCTTCATCTCTTCTCTCTGCATTTTAGTTTCTCTCTTCCTCCCTGTCTCTCTAGCATCTCTTCCTCCCTGTTTCTCTAGCATATTTTCCTCCCTGTCTCTCTAGCATCCCTTCCTCCCTGTCTCTCTAGCATCTCTTCCTCCCTGTCTCTCTAGCATCTCTTCCTCCCTGTCTCTCTAGCATCTCTTCCTCCCTGTCTCTCTAGCATCTCTTCCTCCCTGTCTCTCTAGCATCTCTTCGCCTCTGTCTCCCTCTCTGTTTCATTCTCCCTCTCTTCCCCACACTTTGTGTGTACAGTGGAGATTGGTTATAACGACCTTGGATATAACGACAAATCGAGTTTAGCGACACAATTCTGTTGCCCAAGTCCTTTAGCAAGTCTTTCTGTACATTATAGATCGGGTATCACGACCTCGAAAATAACGACAGAGCGGATTTACTGATACTTTTCGGTGCCCGAAGATCTGAAAATACGTCAAATATAACGACTTTCCTCTTGTATCAGACGGAATGGCATGCATGGGTCATGTCTGTGTAAGATGCCCGGACCTCCGGGTCACTCCGCGTGTGCTGGTCACTGCTCATAATCGTCGTAGCCGCAGTGCAGCGGTGTAGTTGCTATGGATGACTTTTGGTTTGGACTATGCATGCAAGACACATGTACATACACAAAACACATCTGATATCCATTATGCATCATATTATGCACATGCATTTCTGCTATACATTTCTGTCATTTTGATATACATATTGCTGCTTATTGCATACTAAATGTGAAGATCGGGTTTAGTGACAGATCGAATATAGCGATATTTTGTCTTTTCCCGAAGGAGTATCATTATATCGAATCTCCACTGTATGTCTATTTCTCCTTTTTTCTTTCTCCATCTGTGTGTCTGTCCGTCCGTGTGTCCATCCGTCCGTCTGTCCGTCCGTCCGTCCGTCCGTCCGTCCGTCCGTCTGCTTGCCTATCTGTCTCTCTGTCTGTCAGTCTGTCAGTCTGCGGTCTGTCGGTCTTTCTGTCTATCTGTCTGCCTGCCTGCCTGCCTGCCTGCCTGCCTGCCTGTTTGTCTGTCTGTCCGTTCGTCCCTCTGCCGGCCTGTATATCTGCCTATTTCCATCTGTGTGTGTTTGTGTGTGTTTGTGTGTGTTTGTGTGTGTGTGGGTGTGTGTTTGTGTGTGTGTGTGTGTGTGTGTGTGTGTGTGGGTGTGTTTGTGTGTGTGTGTGTGTTTGTGTGTGTGTGTGTGTGTGTATGTGTATGTGTATGTGTATGTGTATGCGTATGCGTATGCGTATGCGTATGCGTATGCGTATGCGTATGCGTATGCGTATGTGGCTCATTCACTCTTACTTACTCTCAGCTGACAGTTCACTTGGAAAGTCAGTGTCCAGAATACATAGTCACTTGTCAGTATGGTGATCAAGGCTGCCAAGTCAAGGTGAGATGGCTTAACTGATGTACGGGTCAGTTCAGGCAATACACATGAAGATGTGCATTGTACATTAGAGCTGCTAATCCACAGCTATGTTTGAATAGGCGGGTCTAGAATAAGCACCCTTTAGATCGCTGTTATTTCAGACAAATGGTCTGGAAGAGGTACCCGTCAGACCACTGTCATTTCAGATACACACTGTACATGGTCTGCAAGAGGTACCCAAAAGACCACTGTCATTTCAGATACACACTGTACATGGTCTGCAAGAGGTACCCAAAAGATCACTGTCATTTCAGATACACACTGTACATGGTCTGCAAGAGGTACCCAAAAGACCACTGTCATTTCAGATACACACTGTACATGGTCTGGAAGAGGTACCCAGAAGACCACTCACTGCTGCATCGGACACGTGATCTGAAACAGGTACCATTTAGATCACTGTTGTGTCATACACATTGTCTGACATTGGTTACCGTTGCATCCTGTTGCTTTAGACGCATTGTCTGACATTGGTTACCGTTGCATCCTGTTGCTTTAGACGCATTGTCTGGCAGAGGCACCCATTAGACCACTGTTGCTTCAACCGATACCAGCTCTGACATTGACTGGCTTGAATAGTGGTCTACTTCTATCTTGTATGCCTTAGCAGCAAGGTTGCCTAACATGTCATCATGACATTCGCTTGATTGACTGTACCAAAAACGGTGCCGGATTTTCCGGAGTAAAAGCCGGAGTAAAAGCCCCACCCCCCCCATATTTTGCCACGAAATACGGACATTTACCCTAATTTTATCACCGTCAATTCAATCATCGGAGTATATGAAGGCAGCACCCCCTTTTTTCGGGAAACTTTGAGTGTTCAAAGTGCGGCTTATACTCCAAAACATACGGTAACATCCTGGTACTACCACTGCTCTCAGTGTCTACAACAGTAGATAAAGAACATGCTTGGCTAGCTGTCAATGTCAGCAGCCGCCTTACGGTCAAGACTACCAGTGCAAAACGCCTTATCGGACGTCCCAGTCCTCCCCCCCCCCCCCCCCACCCCTGCGCATATTTGCTACGTGTAAAGTCATATTCATCTAGAGAGTATTGTGCTCATCATGGGATCAGCAGGCTCTATCACAAACCATGTTCCGTTGACGGATGGGGGAGAGGGGGGGGGGGGGGGGATAGCTTTGGTTTGAATAGGCACACAAATATCCATGGGTGATGTCATCTGTACTTGCACGTCAAAGCACTGCGTATTGCAGGTGCGGAGTTTGGAAAAAAATATTTCTGAGATGTCTGAGTTGTATCCAGAATGGTTAGGTAGGGAGTATTGAAAAGTGCCAAGTTGTATTTCGAATGCTCCACATTCGAAATCAATAAGAGACACCAGATGACCCGTAAGTTCAGGGTTAACTAAAGCAGGCATTTCACCCTTGCAAACAACTTGTCAATTTAGGGAGATATGCGTGTTTATCACTTGAACCTATCTTGCATGATGTCATCCTGTTATGTGTTGTGTGTGCTGTGTGGTGTTGTGTGCTGTGTGCTGTGTGCTGAGTGTTGTGTGTATGTTTTGTTTGACCTGTTCTGTGTTGTGTTGTTATGTTGGGTGTTTATTGTGATGATGTTTTGTTGTGTGTGTGTTTGACATGTCCTATGTTGTGTGTGTGTGTGTTTGACATGCCCTGTGTGTTGTGTGTGTGTGTGTGTGTGTGTGTGTGTGTGTGTGTTTGACATGTCCTATGTTGTGTGTGTGTGTGTGTGTTTGACATGCCCTGTGTTGTGTGTGTGTGTGTGTGTGTGTGTGTGTGTGTGTGTGTGTGTGTGTGTGTGTGTGTGTTTGACATGTCCTATGTTGTGTGTGTGTGTGTTTGACATGCCCTGTGTTGTGTGTGTGTGTGTTTGACATGCCCTGTGTTGTGTGTGTGTGTGTGTGTGTGTGTGTGTGTTTGACATGCCCTGTGTTGTGTGTGTGTGTGTGTGTGTGTGTGTGTGTGTGTTTGACATGCCCTGTGTTGTGTGTGTGTGTGTGTGTGTTTGACATGCCCTGTGTTGTGTGTATGGTTGACATGTCCTATGTTGTGTATAGATACCAAGACGTGATATTCCCCAGCATATGCAGACTTGTGTGGCAGAGCACTTGTCATTAGTGCATGCTTCTTTCTTACTGGAGAAACAATATCGCATCAAGCTGGAAGATATCGTCAAGGCTACAAGTGGACAAGTGAGGGCATGTGTGTATGTGTGGGTGTGGGTGTATACGTGTGTGTGTATGTGTGTGTGTGCGTGTATGTGGGTGTGTGCATGTTTGTGTGTGTGTGTGTGTGTGTGTTTGTGTGCGTGTGTATTTGGTGTATTTGTGTGTGCGTGCATGTTTGTGTGTGCGTGTGTGTGTGGAAGTAGCTAGGGGGGGGGGGGGGGAAGGGGGTGTGCCAGATAGTGTTGGGTCTGTTGAGGGGGAGGGTGGGCAGATGTAAGTACAGTCGGACACCTCAACAGATATCTCCCATCTGCCATCAATCCGGGTTTCTACACGAACAGTGTCTTCACCCAAGTACAGGTCCTCCCTCGTTATAACGAGTCCGGTTAGTACATAAACCCCGTTAGTAAATACTTCCTCCGCGTCATCGAAATTGTCGCAGTTTGACTTTTGATATAAAACGGGGTTTTTACTCACCAGCACTCGTACCAGAGGCAAGGAATCGGACATAGGCGATAGTCATCAGTATAGGGTGACGGCAAAGTTCTATTTTCTGTTATTAGAAGCTGAAATTTTTGAACTAGATGCAATTTCTTCGCTGATGTCGCTGCGATGGTAATTTCGACTCGCTGGGATCAGTCAGGCGTTCCAGCCTGCACATTTCTCGTGCTTATGGCCATTCACTCAAAGCCTCATCACTGTTTTACCTTAGCTGGGGTGAGAATAACTCAGTGGAACAAGTGGCAGCGCTTGGAGAAACATTGAGGGGTCAACAAACTAAATGCATGCAACAGCGATAAAATTTGTCGCTCTGGCCGAGACACTCAGTACATGATTGTACATGTACTTGCCAGAGCCGTGTAGACAATACACGTAGTGCTAGTGCTAGTGAGGCACGCGCAGGTGCCGTACCAGTGATGCTGAAAAAGACGGCGCACTGGACGTGATAGTACACTTAAGTGCATGAGCTGTGACCACACAGCGAAAATATATGGGCATGCCACGGCTGAAAAAGTTCATTTCAAGATCGAGGTGATTCCGCCGACGGTAATCAACCGACCTCGCAACGATCGTGTATTCTTACTTCGCCGGTGGTGACGTAGAAATCATCCAGACCTAGCAGACGACAAGCATAGCAGCTCTTATCCTGTGGAGAAAGTCAAAGCGTTTGAGATGAGGCGCGACCAACTTCCAACCTTCCTCGAAATATTTCGGAACGATATTTTTGCGTCCATTGACATCAGCGATGACGAGGCCTTCATCTCTGCGTGAAAACTCCCTGTCCAACTGTCCTGGAACGTTACTCTAGCCTTCAGACTATCATACTGTGTAATAAGTCTTGAATGGTTTAGCTTATGGAGTTGTCAGTAACAAGTGACAAGTCACTAGTCAAACTGCGACAATTTCGATGACGCGGTGGAAGTAGAAATCTGAAATCCCCTGGCAGAATGTGGTCTATACAACTGTTTACAGGTCCGGTTACAACATAATTCGTTAGTACATAAAGTTCGTTATAACGACCCTTTTCGCAGGTCCCTGGAGTGCCAAACCCTCAGTATAAGAATGATGATATCGATCATGCAAGACCAAGACCAAGACACATAGGTTAAAGCAGAAATGCATAACGTATTATATCTATGTATTCCTTGATATCCACAGTTATTGTAAACCTATCTTTCTTCAATCAATCCACATCTGGCTTGCGTCATACTGGCAACTCACACCAATCAAGACAGCCCTCGGCCATTCGCTTGATATCATGGGGAGTGCATCAAACTATGTCCACTGCGAGCAAATACAAATTGCAATTTCAAATCTGGACTTCACGCATTGCTCGCGAATAGCAAGGTCCCTGGTTCGAGTTCCGGTGGTGTGACTGATGATTTTCTTTCATATCTGGCTTGCAAGTGTTGAGTTTCGGAGAGAAAAGAGCAGAACGTGGCATGTGGCCTCTAATTTCCTAAAACTTTGAAATTCTCCGTGAAGTCCAAATTTGAAATTGCTATTCCTAGATATGTACGATCTTTTTCATCCAAGGAAGAGCTATGTTGGAGATTTTCAATTATCTTATAACGAGTTGAAGAATCTACAATTAATGTTGTATCGAGGGTAGCCCAGGTAAATGCGAATCAGTGCCTATTTCACCTTTCAATGCAAGTCCTGTTACAAGATAAGGCTCGTTACAAGATAGTTATTTTGATGGCCCAGAGATTATCTACTAACGTGGGAGGACCTGTACTGAGGTGCAAGGAGTCTGTTTTAAAAGTGTGATCATTTCCAAGTCCCCCAAGGATCAGGGAATTCCAGGGCATCAGTCATTGGGCGGTGTCATTTCCAATAAAGTCAACTTTCCAAGATTTCTTTTCATCACATTCCCGGGGAGACATTCTGCCAGTATCTGGCAGTGAGCATTTACAGGTGTGTGTGTGTGTGTGTGTGTGTGTGTGTGTGTGTATGTGTGTGTGTGTGTGTGTGTATGTGTGTGTGTGTGTGTGTGTGTATCTGGCTAGATTAACTCTTGTGTAATCAATGGTGCTAGTGAAGCTTGTATCAGATCCACTCTGATTTAGCCACCCACACTAGTAGCAAGTACATGTATTACCTTCCCTGGGGGCAGGGGTAACTGCAGTTGGATCCCGGGACGGATACCCTGATGCCGTCAATCCTTATCCTGCACCTTGTCCTCATCCACTTACTGAGGTGTGGTGAGCCCATAAGTGGGATCATTTTCAAATCCACCCAGAGTTTTGGGGATTTCAGGGGTGTAGGCCGTTGGGCGGTTCAATAGCCAATTGAGTCATCTTTCCAAGATTCCTTTTGAGTCCCTCTCCCCTCTCCCGGGGAGACCCATGTGACCAGTTTTGGCAGTGAGCAACAAGTACAAGTGTGTGTGTGTGTGTGTGTGTGTGTGTGTGTGTGTGTGTGTGTGTGTGTGTGTGTGTGTGTGTGTGTGTGTGTGTGTGTGTGTGTGTGTGTGTGTGTGTGTGTGTGTGTGTGTACCGGTTACCCCAGCAAGTGTAGGGTGTGCATAGGTAACTGTCTTGGCCGTCCTATTCCGATGTACTTCGTGTGGTGTAGACCAGGTGTGCATTGGGGGTCGATTCACATGGCTTCGCCAGTTGTGTGGATTAGACAGTTATCTGGCGCTTGTCTTGATCTGTTTCAATCAGAATCAGATCCGCTATTGTTGCTATAAAGAGAAAATCTGTGGGTGCACATCCAGTGCATTTGCAGATTTGTGTGCTTCTCTTGCGACGGGCGTATACATGGTACATGGTGGTACATGGTGTGTGTGTGTATGCACGGACACGCATATGTTGGTGTGTATGTGTGGGTGTATGAATGCATGTTGATGGGTTGGTGTGCGAGCGTGTGCGCATGTGTGTGTGTGTGTGTGTGTAATAATAATAATAATAATAATAATAAAGGTTTGCTCCCCACACCGGAGCTCGCGCTATTCCGCCGACTTTACTTGACACTTGACTGACTCACGACTGCCATCCAGAGCACACGAGAAGTCCATCGAACCTTCGACTCGGCAAACCTGCAAGAAAGCACCACTCCCTGCTCAATACACAGTGTTTCGGGGAATTCACCCCTCATCAGTTGAGCTTGAGTAGGCTGAGGAAGATTGTGCCTGAAGAGCACCACTTATATAGTGCTCTCCAGGCACAAACATCACCAGGGATACAAACTTACAGAGACGCTCCGCTTCCAGCGCGATAAACACCTCGTGAACACCAGATAGCAGCGTGAGTCAGTGTCGCTCCTGGACGGTGAGACAGACGTCGAGGACCCTCGGTCATTCGCAATGCTGTCACCTCCAAACCAACTAGTCGCAAGCCCGCGCTGGGCACAACAGTACGAAGTAGTGGTTGCGACTTCGGCGATGATTTGTAAGAAAGGTTTGCTCCCCACACCGGAGCTCGCGCTATTCCGCCGACTTTACTTGACACTTGACTGACTCACGACTGCCATCCAGAGCACACGAGAAGTCCATCGAACCTTCGACTCGGCAAACCTGCAAGAAAGCACCACTCCCTGCTCAATACACAGTGTTTCGGGGAATTCACCCCTCATCAGTTGAGCTTGAGTAGGCTGAGGAAGATTGTGCCTGAAGAGCACCACTTATATAGTGCTCTCCAGGCACAAACATCACCAGGGATACAAACTTAAAGAGACGCTCCGCTTCCAGCGCGATAAACACCTCGTGAACACCAGATAGCAGCGTGAGTCAGTGTCGCTCCTGGACGGTGAGACAGACGTCGAGGACCCTCGGTCATTCGCAACGCTGTCACCTCCAAACCAACTAGTCGCAAGCCCGCGCTGGGCACAACAGTACGAAGTAGTGGTTGCGACTTCGGCGATGATTTGTAAGAAAGGTTTGAAGGTTCGAAGGTTCGATGGACTTCTCGTGTGCTCTGGATGGCAGTCGTGAGTCAGTCAAGTGTCAAGTAAAGTCGGCGGAATAGCGCGAGCTCCGGTGTGGGGAGCAAACCTTTCTTACAAATCATCGCCGAAGTCGCAACCACTACTTCGTAATAATAATAATAATAATAATAATACCACAGCACGCGTAATAATATAATTATGTGGGTATAATTATACGTTCCGCTTCTGTCCTATCTCCTATGATCAAATTCCATTATCAAGGTAATTATTAACACGGCGCACTGATGACCTGTGACGCCAGATCATGGATTGTCGGCCAGATTTCTCCATGTAGGCTTGTCCAGAGCGATGGCCCTCACATTCCCCAGCTGACTGCTGCGCTTCAAGTCGATGTTCCTCCTCTGTAAGTCGTTTGTGATGCGCGTCGCAATGGATGTCCTTGGACGTCCGCGCCCAGCCTTGGCATCTCCCGCAAAATAGCCCGTCAGCGCGATCCATGGCGGCGCATCCCTGTCCATACGGAGAATATGGCCGGTTAGCTGCCATCTTCTCCTGTCCACGATGTCAGATAGTGGTTCCGTGTTGCACCTCTCGTACAGCTCAGTATTTGATATCCTGGCTGGGTAGACTATGCCAATGAGCCGTCGGAGCTGCTTCCGGTGGAAAACGTTAAGCGATTCTGCTTGTGCTGCCGTGAGCCCCCATGCGCCGCAGTTATTCAAAAGAACGGGCAGAACCAGGGCATTATACAGGCGGATGCGCCTCTGCTCACTGACCTTCCCACGCCTCAGCCAGAGGCTATACATCCTGCCGTATGCACTCGAAGCGAGGTCTTTCCTCCGCTCCAGGTCCTCACTGTCGCCAATGAGGGACCCTAGCTGCCTGCTGGACCGCCAGGAGTCTGAAGTTGATGTCAGATGCAAGAATTCGGTCTTGGTCTGTGTGTGTGTGTTGGTATAATTATGTATGTGTATGTTTGTGTGTCTGTTGTACATGCATGTGTGTGTGTGTGTGTGTGTGTGTGTGTGTGTGTTTTGTTACATGTGTGTGTATTTGTCGGTACATGCACGTGCGCGCATTTGTGTGAACCTGGCATGTCTATTTTTGTTTGTCAGTTGGCAGATGTACGAGAAGAAATGCATCAGATGTCAGAGAAGATGGCAGAGCTCATGCAGACAAAGGATGAGACGAAAACTGAACTAGCAGGATTGGCAAGGTGGGGGAAATGCTGACATTTGTTCATGGGACACTTGTGGATTGAACACTTGAACATTAATGCAGATGACAATTATCAGTACGACACTAATGCATACGACACTAACACATGTTAAAAGACACTTAGGACTCGTATGCGTAGGACATGTGTGCATAGGACACTTGTGCACAGGACACTTGTGCACAGGACCCTTGTGCATAGGACACTTGTGCACAGGATACTTGTGCATAGGACACTATGCACATAGCACACTTGTGCACAGGACACTTGTGCATAGGACACTTGTGCATAGGACACTTGTGCATAAGACATTTGTGCATAGGACACTTGTACACTGGACACTTGTGCATAGGACACTTGTGCACAGGACACTGGTACATAGGACACTTGTACATAGGACACTTGTGCATATGACACTTATGCACAAGACAACGTTACTACCATGGTATATGCACAGTGCACAACATTGGTGTTCTCTAACTGTCCATGTGCAGGGCACAAGGAGGTCATGAAGTACAAATGGCAGACATGAACCTGAGGATAGATATTGTTGATGTGAAAACCACAAATGGTGTTCTGGTAAGGCTGGTTGTTTTGTGGTAACTGTAGCATCAGCAAGGCTTTACATGTTTACATGTTCATCGTAATGTAAGTGTTGTAATGTTCCACTCGGCAGCGGTATACCTCTTTACCCGTCACAAGAGCTCATAGAAACAGACAGCAGCAATAACTACTGATTGCATACTCGGTCAAACGATCAGTAGTGACCCCCTACTCCCCCCCCCCCCCCCACACACACACACACACCACCACCCACCACGACCAATAATAGAACAGCACCCAGCACCCGCCCCCCGCCCTTGTTTGGTCTCGGTCACAGAGAATACCCATGTCCGTTCCAGTAATGAGTCACACTCGATTACAATAGGCACCCTTCCCCACCCCTCTCGTTCACTCCCACCCTCGAACCCTCCCTCATCGCACCCTCGCAGACTCCCACCCTCCCACCCTCCTCCCACCCTCCTCCTCCTCCTCCTCCTCCTCCAGTCTCTGTCTGTCCGTTTCTCTGTCTGTCTCACAGACTGTCTTACAGTCCGTCCGTCCGTCATTCAGTCAGTCTGTCTGTCATCCTGCCTACCAGCCTCACCCCTTGTCTGTCTGTAGGTCTGCCTGTGTACCAGGTTGATTGTCCAACATACCTGTCTACCCATTCATTCCTCTCCCGGCCTTCATGCGAATCTCGGTTTCCATTTTAAACATCTCAGATTTGGAAGATTGGTGACATATCTCGACGTCGTCGTGAAGCAATCAGTGGCAAGACACCCAGTCTATACAGTGCACCATTCTACACATCTCCATGTGGATACAAGATGTGTGCCAGGTATGTTGTGGGTGAACATATGAACACGAAGATTTACAAAGATTACACAGCAATGAAGCAAAACAAATCTCTTTTCGGCCTTTCCGCTGTTACTCGGAGTTTCGTGTGAAAGCACTCATCAGACAGCATATGACCAAGACTAACAATCACTAGAATATATACGGAGGGTCTTGAGAAAAGAGGGCAGAGGTGATGGAGGTACAACATTTCGATAGTGCGAGGAAAGGAGCAGACAAAAATCAGCGTGATTATAAGAGGAAAAAGAAAGCAAAGATTTAGATAGAGCTCCAGTCAACCTGGTTGTATGCGTTTGAATCCCACGACAAGCACAATTGTGACTTCCATTCCCACAGTCCATTCAGACTATCGACGCTCGAGTCAGACTCTCACCACACTGCAACACTCGAGTCAGACTCTCACCACACTGCAACACTCGAGTTAAATTTTTACGACAGCCTGGTGGTAACTGATGCAAGTTAAGTGTTTCCTGAAATACATTACGTATAACAAAAGCAATGATACAGAGACTCGGCCACAATGATTTACTCCACCTAACGAATCCTTCGCCTGACAAATACTCTGCCTAACAAATACTCCACCTAACAAATACAAGGACCTGGGAACTGTGATTACCGTCATTCTGAAAACTGCTAGTTTCCCAACCACATCACAATCCTCTCACAGTCACAGAGACGCAGCAACTGCACGCTGACTTCTTTTATCACACTTACCCTCTCAGCCATCCTGGTACAATCAGCCATCCTGGTACAATCAGGTATGCTGGTAGCCTGGCACAAGCGAAGCCGGTTGAAAAGTGAAGCTGCTTGAAGCTGCTTGAAGCTGCTTGAAGCTGCTTGAAGCTGCTTGAAGCTGGTCGTGCTCCTCAACACAACTATATAGCCGGTTGTAACGTGGACATGCAAACTTCACTCTGTGAGTTGACTCAGACACAGGGGACAGTGGTCAGGACACAGAAGAGCACTGTTACTTTTGTAGCAGAATCACAGTGGTCTGTGTTGTGTGTTCAGCATGCTGTCAAGTGTGTGTATTCTCTAACCCAGGCTTCTGTCAAGTACATGTGTGTATTCTCTAACCCAGGCATGCTGTCAAGTACATGTATGTGTTCTGTACTAAGGCATGCTGTCAAGTACCGTACTCGATCGATTAGAAGATTGTCACTCATTTCCGCTGCTGTACATTTCAGCGCCCTCATGCCAGCGCCACCTTTACCTGTCGAATCCCACCTCAGCGCAATCTCACCTCAGCGCAACCATTAAAAGCGCGATACCTACTACAGCACATCTGATTCAGATTCAGATTCAGATTCGGCTCACTTCAAATGCACCCTTGTTTCTACACCGTTTAACCTTCGTAGCCAGTCAAAAGTGTACAGTCCATGGATGGGGTCATCGCATTCTGGACGAAGAGAGGAGGCCAAGTAGTGAATTGTAATGGCTATCAGTACCGAGTGGATAAACAGAAAGCCCACAATGAGATATCATGGCGATTTATTGTTGCTGGGTGTCATGGTCGGTTGATAATATCGGCTCAATGAAGGCGACGGTACGCCAAGGGAATTCCTTTCTGGTGTTGGACATAATTTAATGCATTGAAATGTGAAAATCTGTATTAACTTTGAATTGCGTCGAAATGAGTTTCGTTACTTTGTGTGCTGTACATAGGGATTATGCTAAAATGAGCCTGGGCTCAAATGAGATTGTTCCATGTGAGTGTGGTGGAGGTTGGGGTTCGAGATCGTGAGCGCGTTGGAATGAGCCACGTGGTTAAGGGTTTCGCTGAAGTGGGGGCATACCGATTAGAACCCTCTCCTGAATAGTAGGGGTGAAACGAATGCGAATATTGACTATCCGAATATTTGTTCGTTTACGACTGCAAAGCTTTATACAGTGGTCCCTCTATAATCCGGCACCATTTGTGCCACGAAAATCTGCTGGATTAGGGAGGGTGCTGGATTAACAAATCTGATTTACTGCTGCAATGTGCATGAAGAGGACATTTTGGCTACTGAAAATTGTGCTGGTTTATCGAGGGTGCTGGATTATAAAGTGCCGGATTAGAGAGGGACGACTGTACAATGATAATTATGATGAAGAAAGGAAAAAGGACAAAATATTACGAGTTATGACAAACTGTCCACCAACGTATCCAGATCTTATACATATTATTACAGTCAGCGAGTGCGACAAAATGGCATAAAACTGACAAAGAGTAATGAGACATTCGGCGACCTGACACCTAACTCGTAATATTCAGCCCTTTTCCTTTCTTCATCATAACTATACTGGCTCACCATCCGAGTTCAACAATGATAATTATGTTAATAATTGATAACATGTGGCGGGTTTTCTGCGAGATTCGACCTTCCCTGAAGATTATCCATTTTTCAGAAATTCTCATTTTTGCCGGGTTGTCAGACGATGATCAAATAAGCGATCACTCCAGCATTGACCCGCTGCCACAGAGCGATGATGAGGAGAATCTCGATGACACTGAATCGGTGACAGAGACGCCAGAAGATGTAGCAGAGCGCCGTATGAAAGTATTCGTATTCATTCGTTGTAACGAATATTCGTTCGGTGGAGCTTATCGAACGAACATTCGAATTTTCACTCCTATAGAATAGTGCCCCAGCCTCTGAGTGCCCATGAAAAAATAATTCCCTCTCTTGAATAGTGCCCCCCCCCCCCTCGGGCTTGTAACCAAGCACATGTGCACGTTTGGTGTTGTTTCGCTAATACTGTAATAGTCTTGTCCAGGCCATGGAACTGGTGGTTTGAGGATCAAAATTTCAGTTCTTGTTGCAGTTTCAGCTAAGTCATGATAATAATACCACAGCCCACGTACAAAGGCCAAAGAACAATGTATGAGAATACACTGAAATTAAGCCAAGTCCGCTTCTGTCTCCAGTCAACAAAAACTCATCCAAAAACAATGTCTGATCTCCATTTCGACTTGTCTGCAGCAAATGCTCATGCTCTTTCTAGGTCGCCGGCATTCTTCAAAGGGATGTCGTGCCCTGCCAGGTCCTTCATGATGGTGGCAGGGAGAGTAGCTGCGGGATGGCCCCTTCGTCCACGTGACCCCGCTTGAGTCATGATAGTATGCATGAAACTTTAGGCCGATTTTTCTTTGTTTTTATGCTGGATGACGCAAATGAAACCAGCATTGAAAAATAGTGCCCTATCTTGAATACTGCCCCATATGTGATGGACATTGAAAAAATGGTGCCCCAGGGGCAATAATCGCACGAGTACGGTATGTGCTCTGTACCAAGGAATACTGTAAGGCGTACATGTTGTTATGTCCTGTGTTTCAGCATGCTGTAAAGTGTGTGTTCTGTGTTTCAGCATGCTGTAAAGTGTGTGTTCTGTGTTTCAGCATGCTGTAAAGTGTGTGTTCTGTGTTTCAGCATGCTGTAAAGTGTGTGTTCTGTGTTTCAGCATGCTGTAAAGTGTGTGTTCTGTGTTTCAGCATGCTGTAAAGTGTGTGTTCTGTGTTTCAGCATGCTGTAAAGTGTGTGTTCTGTGTTTCAGCATGCTGTAACGTGTGTGTCCTGTGTTTCAGCATGCTGTAAAGTGTGTGTTCTGTGTTTCAGCATGCTGTAAAGTGTGTGTTCTGTGTTTCAGCATGCTGTAAAGTGTGTGTTCTGTGTTTCAGCATGCTGTAAAGTGTGTGTCCTGTGTTTCAGCATGCTGTAAAGTGTGTGTTCTGTGTTTCAGCATGCTGTAAAGTGTGTGTTCTGTATGTCAGCATGCTGTAAAGTGTGTGTTCTGTGTTTCAGCATGCTGTAAAGTGTGTGTTCTGTGTTTCAGCATGCTGTAAAGTGTGTGTTCTGTATGTCAGCATGCTGTAAAGTGTGTGTTCTGTGTTTCAGCATGCTGTAAAGTGTGTGTTCTGTGTTTCAGCATGCTGTAAAGTGTGTGTTCTGTAATCCGGGCTGCTGTGAAGCGTGTGTTCTGTAATCCGGGCCGCTGTCTGCTGTCAACTATGCGCTGTGCATTGCTCACCTACACAGGGTGTATCTCAATGGAGATGGAATGGGCAAGAATTCCCATCTCAGCGTCTTCTTCGTTCTAATGAGAGGTGAGTTCACCGGCACTGCCCATGACATCATTGGCACTGCTCATGAAGTCACTGGCACTGCCCATGACATCATTGATACTGCTCATGACGTCACTGGCACTGCCCATGAGTCATGACATCACTGACACTGCCCATGACATCACTGGCACAGCCCATGACATCACTGGCATTACCCATGACATCATCAACACTACCCATGATATCACTGACACTGCCCATGAAGTTATCTGCATTACCCACACTGACACCACCTACGACATCACTCACACTGTGCTTGACACCACTGACACTGCCCATAACGTCACTGACACTGCCCATAACGTCACTGACACAACCCATGACATCATCAACACTGCCTATGACATCACTGACATTACCCATGACGTTATTGTTATCATTGCTAGCTTTCTCCAGGATATGAGAATTTCAGTGTTTGCTCCAGAGCTGGGTCAGCCGGTTCACCGACCCGGTTGAGAGGGGGGGGGGGGGGAGGGTAGTTGGATCCGTTTGGAAAAAGAACACCGGGTCACTTGTGAACCGGTTGAGAATATTATACTAAATATACATCAGGGAGTCGTAACATATTCACGGATCCCTTATGTACATTTAGTAGCTGCACTTGAATGTACCCGGCTCTGACGCGGTCGGAAGAGTTGTCCCTGGTACACGTGTACCCCGTTGCTTTGAAATCCCTTGTGCAGACACTGGAGATGATAGCAAGAGTACATGAAAACCAGAGTGTGCAGCTCGGATGGGTGGCTGTCACGGCGAAATTCCGTGATTACATCATTTTAGTGATGTAGTGCGTACAAGCAGGATTCAAGCAGGTCTCTTTCTGCACAACTGCAGCTCAGTTGTACGCACTACGCCATTTCCCGCCTCAGATCTGGCCATCATCTGGGCCAAATATGATGTAATCACGGAATTTCGCCGTGACAGACACCCATAGCAGAAAAGGCCCCAAGCTGCACACTCTGGTTTTCATGTACTCTTGATGATAGTTACTGTACAGCAAAAAAAGTTTTGGACGGCAATATTTTCGGACAAAGCCGAATTTCGACCTTTCGTACGGATTTCATTTTCGTACAGTGCTGCATGCTAAATGCACGTGTTTGCATGCGGTACGCATGTATAGTGTACATAACTTCACATGAACAAATTTTATTAAGGAACTAATTTTAGTACGAAATCGTACGAAAATATATTCCGTCCGAAAATTTCCTGCTATACAGTAAGCATCAACAGAAAAGTTGGCAAGGGAAATTCGTTCGTATCTTGCCCGAGTTCTTGTCATCAGTGAAGTAAGCAAGAGCCTATTAGTCAGTATGTACAAGTATGTCAGCATGTATGTCAATAAGTCAATAGGTCAATAGGTCAATGTACCTAAGAACTACCCTAGGTGCTGTACCTAAGAGCTACCCTTTGCGTATACTGAAGATGAAGTAGATACGTTTTCTATATTAGATTTTAGTAGGAGAAGGCAGACATAGAGGGATGGATGGTGAGTAGAAGAAGGCAGGCATAGAGGAATGGTGAGTATGAGAAGGCAGACATAGAGGGATGGTGAATATGAGAAGGCAGACATAGAGGAATGGTGAGTAGGAGAAGGCAGGCATAGAGGGATGGTGAGTAGGAGAAGGCAGGCATAGAGGGATGGTGAGTAGGAGAGGGCAGGTATAGAGGGATGGTGAGAAGGAGAAGGTAGGCAAAGAGGAATGGTGAGTACTTCCTCCGTATACAAAAACTTCGTGCCTTTTTTCAACGATGTCTTTGAGCAAGGACCTGCTCAACGAACCGTGCCAAGGGCTGTCATCGACAACCCACATTCATGTCGAGGTAGGTTTGGTTGATCCCGAACAGATTCTCCACGGAAGCCATGCGCGTAAGGACGTTACCGACAGGAACTCACGATTCAATTGAAAAAACTAAGACTTACTTGCTCGAAACTGACACAGTGATGAAGTGGAGCTCGCGCGTGGAACACAGATTCACGTGGCACTTGCTGCCCTGCAGCTGGCCATGCTCGTAGGTCTACTTACGGTGCACGGCCTGCATGCAGCATGCGAACATAAAGCTGTTGCGCTCACACGGCAAGATGAAACGTTTCAGTCGTAGTGCAACCAGCGCAGACTCCGGATCGTAATGTCGACGACCTGGCTTTCTTCGCCTCTCTCTAGTCACACGTCTCCTTTGTCGCGAAGGGGAATCGTAGAGACCTCGAAGCCGTTGTAGAATGCTGGGAGGAGAATCCTGCCGAGAAAATGCGAAGCGTTTGAATGTGTTTGTACAGATCGCTTCACGGCATAATGGAGGTCACGGCAATGCCGCATAATGGAGGTCGCGGGCTTGAACGACTGAATAGTCCACAACGATTCATACGCAGCTCTGGAGATGAAGAGGACATAGCCAGAATGCCGCGTAGGATCATCACTGCCGCTGGAAAGAAGCTGAACGAAATGCGAGCGGAAGCAGCAACTGTTGGTGATGCGCAGTCAGCGTCGTCAAGTGACAATGACACGAGCGACGAAGACTCTAAATAAACCCAATCTTATTCGTCTGAGTTGCTCATTTTTTTGTATATAGCTTGTAAACAGGTTAGACAATGCCACGAGTGTTGTTCCAAGTTAAACGGAACAACTCCAGAGCTGTGTGCAGCCTTCCAAAAAAAGTCACGAAGGTTTGTATACGGAGGAAGTAGGAGAAGGCAGACATAGAGGGATGGTGAGTAGGAGAGGGCAAGCATAGAGGGATGGTGAGTAGGAGAAGGCAGACATAGAGGAATGGTGAGTAGGAGAAGGCAGGCATAGAGGGATGGTGTACGTTCGTGACTAAGAAACCTAGGGTATCAGGTTCAAGTCCTGTTTGGAAGGTTCAAGTCCTGTTTGGATGTGGAAGGATTTTCTCACTGTGCTGAGTGACAACAGCGGCATGGAAAATGGATGCTGCAAATGGGATGGTATTTTTGGTATTCGACTACTTTGGCGGTGGATCTCATCTACTCACCTCCCACCGCTTTCTATTTGCCAATAGAAAATTAGTGGCAGTATTGTCTCAGAAGGGTGATGCAGGGTCAATTGGTGTTCTCTCGATATTCCAACAGGTGAATATGACGCTCTGTTGCCCTGGCCGTTTCAACTTCGCGTTACCATGATGCTGATAGACCAGAGTGATAGCGTTGTCAAGCGTAACATCACCGAGGTCTTTAAGCCTGACGGACGATCGGCATCGTTCAAACGTCCCATCTCGGATATGAATACAGGTACGTTACACCATCCACATCTTGGCTTAATATCACTGTACTGTACTTTCCGGAGTACAGTACAAGCCACACTGGAGTATAAGCCACACTGGAGTATACTGGACTATAAGCCGCACTGCAGTATACGCCGCACTGCAGTATAAGCCGCACTGCAGTATAAGCCACACTGCAGTATAAGCCGCACTGCAGTATACGCCGCACTGCAGTATACGCCGCACTGCAGTATAAGCCGCACTGCAGTATAAGCCGCACTGCAGTATAAGCCGCACTGCAGTATAAGCCGCACTGCAGTATAAGCCGCACTGCAGTATAAGCCGCACTGCAGTATAAGCCGCACTGCAGTATAAGCCGCACTGCAGTATACGCCGCACTGCAGTATACGCCGCACTGCAGTATACGCCGCAGATTGATATTTTGTTGTCACGAAATACATAATATCTACCCAATCAATCACCGTATCGTAGTAAACGTCGCACTACCGACTTTTTTGGGTGAATTATTGGTGGTTAGAGTGCGGTTTCTCGTATTCTCCGGAAAATACAGCAATTCATTTTTCCTGAAGCAGAGATGGCTATCGATTTCGGAAAGCTGTATGGATATCATACTTCATTATACAAGAACCATCATGACTTATCTCTAATCTCCCCAACTCTGCCTGGATTTCAAATAGTCAGACATTCCAATCCACGCGGACGTCCACCAACCAGATGGACCAACGTTATAAAACAAGATCTGAAGAATACCAACATCACTGCTCCTGAAGCCATTGCCTTGGCCTTTAAACAGATATGAATAGACAGTTTTCCCCTACAGGTGCATGGTGCTCAATTCTAAGTAGTACGCGAGCTGCTATTAGTATCATTATCATTCAAACCTTCAAACACTCTCAGGTTGCCTGACATGGCTTGGTGGCTAATACAAGAAAAGGATGAAGTGATTGAGTTGAACTTGGCCAAACCACACTATACAATCCAGGGTACTGAGTAGCTTCACACAATGGTCTGTTCTGGTCGATCCACGAGCCCGCATCTCATTTTGACACGCTCACATTCCTCTCATTGTGTGAATGCAGGCAGTGGATGTCCGATGTTCGCCCCGGTCTCCATTCTGGAATCGCCGACATACGTCAAGGGCAACACACTCTTCATCAAGGTATCTGTGGACCGAACAATGGCGCAGTTCAGCCCGCCCGATTCCGAGCGGGCATGATATGCAACCACACAATGGGCAAATGTACATACGGTAAACGACATAGCAATTTCAACTGCATCACATCTCTGGCAATCAAGAATTGCCATTCGCCACAGCATTCTTCGCAGCGTAACTTGGCACACAGCACCCTCGACAGCATTCCACACATCATATTAGGCTAGCATTCCACACCAAAGTCATGAGAACAGACTAAATAAAAAAGGAGGAAAGCAAAAAATATATAAAACAAGAAAAGCAAGAAAAAAAGCCAGAATTCTTGTCAACAAAGAACGTACCTTTTCGATGCATCCGGAATCATTCCAGCTACCCATCCCATGAAACTGCATGCAAAGCAATTGGTTAGTGGCCTTCTCAAAACAATATCGTTTTTGACTTGAAATTCGTGTTTAGCTTGTCGTAGAAAACCCCTCTCCCCCTCGCCCCCCCCCCCACCCTCCCTCCTCCCTTCCCCCTTCCTCACCCCTGCATCAACATCTGCATACATATTTCTATGATCGCTAATGCTGTGTGCATTAGAGTGGGATACATCCTTGAAATCTAGACATTCATTTCTCAACATGCAACTCTGCATTATCCTGTTAAATTCCCCTCTCCAAATTTGCCCATGGCTTGGGGATGTGGTAGCACCGCTGGTATTCACACCACCACACGCAGGCCTAGAGCATTGCGCTCTCTGCCGCACCAGCGTGCTGAAATTGTTATGGCCGTATTGCCCATACACCGCTCATTGCTCGCTCCCTCCAACCTACCTTTTTTGAGGAGTTTTGTTATCAGTTTGTTCTCTAACAAAACCACTCCATATCACCATGGTAATATCCATGACGACGGTCATCCTGATTTTCTAGACCAGCTTGGCTACATCTTCAGTTGAAGGCATTATCGGCATTGCCGAAGACCACAATACAAGCTGCTCAGAGGTAGATAACTACATCGGTATCAGCTTGGCAACAGCCAGCAACAAAGCCACAGCAGCGAAAACCTAACCGAACCGATACGAGCCGATTTCGCTTCAGCTTTCAGTCAGCCGGATGCTGTCAGCTTTGCCGGTGAAAGCTCAGTGTGTTGCACATGATGATGTGCTGTCAACAGCATCAATGCACGCACGCTGCTTGTGGAGTCCAGTCACGTGATTGTCATCATCATTCACGTGACCGTCAGTCACCTGATCATGTTCAATCACGTGATCACCATCAGTCACGTGACCATCATCAGTCATTGATCCGACCATCATCACTCACATGACCATCATCAGTCACGTGATCACCATTAGTCACTTTGACCATCATCATTCACGTGATTGCCATCAGTCACGTGATCACCATCAGTCACTTTGACCATCGTTAGTCACGTGATCACAATCAGTCACTTTGACCATCGTTAGTCACGTGATTGCCATCAGTCACATGATCATCTCCAACCACGTGATTACCATCAGTCATGTGATCATCATGACCATCATCTATCACGTTCACATCATCAGTCATGTGACCGCCTTCTTACATAGAACTTACAGATGGCATGCGAATGCCCTACTATCTTCTTTTGTTTCTTTTGTTTTACTCTGCATTTGGTTTTGGCTCAAGTCCAGTTTTGTGTAAACGTAGGTTTGTTTTAGGTGATTTTCACCTCCATTCCCATTCCAATATCATGTTATCTCAGACACATTCCTCTTTGTGGAACAAAGCAAGCTGCCAGCCCCTCTTCTTCTCCCCTCCTTCTCTCCCTCCCTCCCTCCCTCTCCCCCCCCCCTCCCCCCCCCCCACACCTAAGGCCCACTCCCCCCCCCTCCCTGATCACATGCACAGAAGGATCGAGGAGCAATCCTGTAATGCAGATGGTATAACCGTTCTTTCAGCCCAGAACCAATCACCATTCCCAGAAAACAAGGCAACACGGATAATCTCTCTCCATCCAGCGGTAGAGCAACCACAAATTATCATTTCTGCCAGGTGCCACTCTCTCTCTCTCCCTCTCTCTCTGTCTCTCTCTCTGTCTCTCTCTGTCTCTCTCTCTCTCTCTCTCTCTCTCTCTCTCTCTCTCTCTCTCTCTCTCTCTCTCTCTCTCTCTCTCTGTGTGTGTGTCTCTCTCTCTCTCTCTGTGTCTCTCTCTCTCCCTCTCTCTCTCTCTCTCTCTCTCTCTCTCTCTCTCTCTCTCTCTCTCTCTCTCTCTCTCTCTCTCTCTCTCTCTCTCTCTCTCTCTATCTCTCTCTCTCTCTCTCTCTCTCTCTCTCTCTCTCTCTCTCTCTCTCTATCTCTCTCTCTCTCTATCTCTATCTCTCTCTCTCTCTCTCTCTCTCTCTCTCTCTCTCTCTCTCTCTCTCTCTCTCTCTCTCTCTCTCTCTCTCTCTGTGTGTGTGTGTGTCTCTCTCTCTCTCTCTCTCTCTCTCTCTCTCTCTCTCTCTCTCTCTCTCTCTTTCTCTCTCTCTATCTATCTCTATCTCTCTCTCTCTCTCTCTCTCTCTCTCTCTCTCACGGCTGCGCGGCCGGAGCACTGGGGCCGCTTGACCTCCGACTAGATTTCCATATCCACTACAGTACAGTCATATCCACTACAGTACAGTCATGTGCACTACAGTACAGTCATGTACACGACAGTACAGTCGTGTACACTACATAATAGGGAGGTTTAGTTCCCACGTAACGGAAACGCGTACGTGGGTGATCCACGTAAAGTGGATGAAGGGCACCCACGTTGCAATGTTGTGTTTAGTCACACGGAACAAACAAAAGCATGAAGCGAAAGGCCCAAACCTGGTCAAAGACGAAGCTACCCGGGCCTAAGATTTTCACCCACGTTCTGGCGGAACGTGGGTGAGCCTCCATACACGGTATGTCGTGAATCAGAAAACGCCTGTACGTGGGTCACTGAGTATCACGTGGTACACACACGTAAACCTCCCTAATACCGGTAAGGACTGGCATGCATGCACATGCATGCCTATGATAATGGATATGTACAGTCAGACCTCGCTTAAACGCACACATCCGTTTTCCACTAAAAATATCCGGATAGGCGAGGGAACCGGATAATCGAACACACATACAGTGTACATGTATGTATGCATGGCATGTGCTGTAAATTGGTAACCAACGATTTACTTCCGGATGGCGAGGGATCCGGATAAAAGAGGACTGAGTAAGCCAGGTTTGACTGTACTTGTTACAGCATGCTCAGGTCCTGTACTCAGAGCTTTGTTTGGGAAAACCATAAAATTGTGATACAGACTGCCAAAACAAAGCGGAATAAAATAATTACCAAAATCCAGTTTAGAAACCGGAAACAATTGTACCAGGCCAATCTGCTATTATTAGAAGTCACTTGCCAACGCACATGCAGGATGTAGGCTTGTATTGTTAGATGCAGCATGCTACCACTAAAGCCGACCAGCCTACAAACCAGTTTTAGGCGGCACTGGTCTAAAATGTGGAACGTGATCCGCTGCGCAGGTAAGGTGCCCTGAAGCCGGCGCCACGAAAACACGTAACAAACCACTTCAAAAGCAAGAAAGATATTGAGGCTCTCCGATGGGACAGTATGCTCAGGTATTAGGGTATAATGTGTCATGCGATCCTATCGTTTTGGACTCAACTGTCTAGCAAGTAGCAATGAAATTGTTGTACCTTCTCCCAGACTCGTCCTTCTCCCCCTTTCTTTATCAGTCCTCTCACTACCCTTTCTTTATCAGCCCTCTCACCACCCATTCTTTTCACTTCTCCAGCTAAGTCTACGTTATTGGGAGCAAGACATGGAGAGGGCAAACATATCATTAACATGAATATGTACATGTATCATTTTAACATGAATATGTGCATGTATCTCCCGCTTTTATAGAACAATATCAATAGGACTCAGAGGCACACCATTGGCAGGCTACAGAGACCCGTGAAATCCGCCACCTGTTCTTTCAGCAAGATGGAACGGAGAATGCACCGGATGTTCCGGAGTATAGGCCGCACTGGAGTATAAGCCGCCGCACCCCCAACTTTTGCCGCAAAATACAGACTTCTACCGTATTTATGATCGGAGTATTAGTCGCACCCCCGTTCTCCGGAAAATACGTCGTTAGCTGTGCCAGGGAGGTGTTGTGATTGTCACCATTTAGCACATGAGAAAGCTATGGGAGTCTGTGGACATTCATGGCGATATTTCATGCCAACATTCCCATGGATTAAAATGAAGGGCCAAAGGACAAGTTATCCGTTGTTTGTGGTTACTATAGTATCTTGGATATCTTGGGTATCTTGGGTATCTTGGGTATCTTGGGTATCTTGGGTATCTTGCATATTTGTTAGTGTTGGACACAAACAATGGATAACCTTCCCAATTTCATCATTACAGGTTCGGCTTTAGCTTCTCTGTGTTGCGCTGATGAGTCCACAAAGCACGAAACAGTTCTGCCGGCAGATTGAACAAGGCCATTCTCGGACGGATGAACACAGTCGTGAATACCAAGTTATTTTTAATCCATGTCCTTAGTGTTCTGATCCTATCGTTCAAGCCGATAGGCACTGGTACGAGTACAGAGGGTTGCAGCCAGCAAAGCTTTAGCTACACACATCCGGAACAGCAACAAGAACCACCAAGATCACTTAGTGGTGCTGGCTTCTCGAGACCACGTGACGGGGTAAGCAGTGCTGACAAGTAGAAGTGTAAATATTTTAACGTCGCACCACAAACAGGCGGTGACTTCTGGAGACCACGGGGTATTGATGGTGAGCTGCACGGACTAGCTCAACACAACCAAAAGCAGACCAGCCAAGTAACAGCAGCACCGACAGAAGCCCCTGCCTCTGGTATCATACGTCTGCATGATATCATACGTCTGCATTGGCAGTAGAAGTCACTGAAGATGGCAACAAAATATTTTGTAGTAGTCACTGTCATAACAACAAGCCCTGGTTACATTTGAACACGCTGAGTTCTTTGTACATAATTGTTGTTCTCACGTTTTGCTGATTGTAATACAAACTTCTTGTCAAGCAGCGACAGAAGCAGTGACAGCAGAAGCATGAGCAGCAGAAGCATGAGCAGCAGCAGCAATAGCAGTAGCAGCAAAAACAACGGCATCATCGGATGCAGCAGCAACGTAGGGACTGGCTAGGCCAACGCATATTCAGCACCGCGTTCGCTTCAGGTTGGCAGAGCCCCCGTCTTGCGACCATTGCCGCATTGGTACCGTATGGGTGTTACAGTGTAGTTGTGGGTCTGACCCTAGGCATTTGCCAAATCGGCCGGCCGAAAAATTCGCCGAAAACAGTGGTTTTGAGAAATCCCCGATCTTTTTGTCGGATACGCAATTTCTGCACTGATTTCGCCGAAAATCAATGTTTTGGTGCGTCAACCGCATACAAATACAATAATTATTATTATATTTTTGGTTATCTGCGAAAGGTGACTGTGACTTTAGGTTTTTCCGAACATAACGTTATTCTCAACAACACGAGACTTACATCTCCCATACAGGCATACACTAGTACCCTGAGCCATACCCATACACTGAGCCATACCATACACTGAACCATACCCACACGCTGAGCCATACCCATACACTGAGCCATACCCATACACTGAGCCACACCTATACACTGAACCATACCCACACACTGAGCCATACCCATACACTGAGCCATACCCATACACTGAGCCATACCCATACACTGAGCCATACCTATACACTGAGCCATACCCATACCAGTGTCTGCTCCAGCGCCGGGTGAGCCGGGTAATCCACCCGGTTGGGCGGCGCTTGGACCCGGTTGAAAATATAGTACCGGGTCACCTGTGACCCGGTTGGTACTTTACACTTTTGAACTTTGAAAGGACTGACTGTAGTGAGCTGGCCAGAATGCAATGATTACTGGAATGACAAGAGACTATAACATACAGCCGTGTGAATGTAGCACATCATGAAGGTGTGAGTACGACACATGCAGTGATGTGTAGAATGCAACATATGACAGCTAGGTGGTGTAAGAACAACGCAGTCACTATCACTACAGTAAATAGTGGATATAACGTGCCCCTTTGATTTTCGATAATTTATCACTATATCCGGTGCATCACTATATCCGATTTGCATGTATGACTGACACATGGCACATGACTGTGCATGAAATGATGCGTACATGCTGGAAAAAGCATGAAAAGCAGCCACGTGTACATGTGGCTGCTTACAGCATACAAGGAAGAATTTTCTCTCAATCACGTCTGCTGCCAGATGCATCCAGGCAACACTGGATCAGTTTTGGAAGAAATAAACTAAATTTGAAGAACAATTGTTTTGTGATCATCACTCTTGATCAGTATATACGATATTTTCCTGTGCATTTGATATGGTTTGCTTCCTGAAGCCCATCACAATGAGCGATATATCGGTATAGCCGATAATAGTGTGTATAGTGAAAATTTAGGTGTATTTTTTGTGATTTGATTTTGATTTTGGCGAGTTCGATCATTATAGCCGGTATATCGTTACACCCGGTCACTTTATAAACGATACTCACTGTACATCACTCCTTCTCCCAAACAAAAAGCCGGTGCCGGGGAAAGCAATAGAAGGAATTTAAAAAAAAGAAGAAGAAGAGAGAACACAATATGAAGTTTTGAATTTCAAAGCACCCAATGGAGGAAGATAGGAACTCAACTTCAAAAAATACAAAAAGTTGTCAAGTTGAACTTTCAGAGTGAGTATGATGCATTGTTGCAATAATCATTTAGGATAAACTGTCTGCGTAGAGCCGTGCCTTCTCAGTAAATTTTGATATGCCGTCCGGAGCGAGTGACTGAACCATCGACGAATGAGCGCTTGCCGGAAGCAGCTGGAGTGTGTTCCTTCGAAGCAGGCTGGATTTCACGTGCAGATGAAGGTTGAGAGAGTGGCATGCTGTGGCATGGCGAGCCCGGAGGCAGATCCACAGACGGTAGACATGCCGAAACAGCACCTGGCACTGTAGACTGACCAATCCGAGCCGACGGTCCAGTTCCGGTTCTATCTGGTTCTGGCACTGAAGGCTGACCGATCCGAGGAGCCGCCTGTGCTGGCGCTCGCTGAAGGTCCACCTCATGACGGCTGAAAGACGGGTTCGCTGACGACATGGGTGGAGAATCGTCCGGGCGATGCGGTGAAACAAACTCTCGTACATGCTGCCTATTCCTCAGTAGGTAGCGAGAGCCATCGGTCACTCCTACCTGACGGCCGAACTGGTTCACCACGGTCCATGACTGAGACTTGTCGCAGTACCCGTCCTGCACAGTGACTTTTGTGCCGGGCCGAAGCTCAGAAAGCATTCTCACGCCACGTCGGGAGTCGTGTTGTGCAGACATTTCAGCTTTTGCTTTCAGCTGGTGCTGGGGATTCACAACGGTGGGGTGGAGTTGTGCCGGGACTCTTGTACGCAGTGGTCGAGAGAACAAAGCTTCACTTGGTGATGTACCGAGCATTCTATGCCTCGAACATCGAATGTCAAACAACACTTGGTTAAGACGCCTCTGGAAAGGGAGATGTGGCTTAATGTTAAGAGCAGACAGTCTCTCCCTTAACACTCGATGCAGACGCTCCACCATGCCATTCGAGCGGGCATACCTTGGGCTGGATCGTACATGTGTAATTGTAAGCCGGCTGAGAAATGAAGACATCTCCCCAGAGACAAACTGAGGGCCGTTGTCCGAAACTAAAGTCTCGGGAAGACCAAATGCAGAGAATACCTCATCAAGTTCATTGATGACGGAAGCTGAGGTTGTCGAGCGCATTATCTTCAGAATAGGGTACCTGGAGCCATAATCGACTATGGAGAGAATCGAGTACCCCTCAATGGATACGATGTCCACTGCCAGCTTTCTCCAGACGCCAACAACCTCAGTCGGTTGGAGCTCTTGCGCATTATTGGTACGTCTCCTCCAGCATTCAGAGCAGCGTTCCACGTATGTGCTTGCATCCTTAGTCATTCCTGGCCACCAGACTCTCTGGCGCAGGGTGTCTTGGAAGGCCTCTTGTCCAGGATGTCCTTCGTGTGCTAGGGTCATGATCGCTGTTCGTAAACCTTCAGGAATAACGAATCTGCCACCGAACATTAAGATGCCATCTACCACTGTCAGCTGATCACGGACTAGATAGTAGGGGTGCTCCGGTGGCAAAATGTCAAGCCACGAATCATACAGTACGCGTTGAATCACTTTGCTCACTACTGGATCATCTTGTGCAGCACAACGAATGTCTGCAATGCCTACTGGAGCGGCTTCCAAAACTAGGCCAACATACTCATGGAGAGAACGCGATTCGGCTGGAGAAGCATCAGTAGACGCTACCGGGGCTCTGGAAAGTGCATCAGTACAGAAGAGCTCCTTCCCTGGAACATGCTTGAGGGAGTAATCGTACGGCATGAGCGCGACCAACCAGCGCTGCAATTGAGGCGGCACATCGTCAAATGCCTTCTGCACAATCGGTATGAGAGGTTTGTGATCAGTGTACACCTGTACATGACGACCCAGAACATACTGGCGAAAACGGGTCAGTGCAAACACTATGCCGAGCATCTCGCGCTCCATCTGCGAATATCGGGACTCTGTGTCCGTGAGCGTGCGGCTGGCGCAAGTAATGGGCAGCCATTGTCCAGCCTTGCTTTGCTGCCACAGAATAGCTCCCAGACCAGAAGGTGAGGCATCGGAGCTGATTGCTGTCGGTACGTTTACATCCGGCTGGAAATATGCAAGTGTTTGCAATGAAGAGACTACAGCTTGCTTAGCTGTGGAGAACGCTTTGAGAAGATCATCGTTCACAGTGAATGGTTCACGCTTCATCAGCTGGCGTAACGGCTCTGTGGCTTCAGTCAGGCGAGGAACAAACTTTCCTAAGTACTAGTACGTGACCACACCCAAGAAGCGGTGTGCATCCGCTACAGTCTTTGGGGCGGCCATGTCGGCGATAGCGCTTAGCTTGCTGCTGTCCGGCTGAACTCCATCTCTGGTCAACGTGTGGCCCAGGTACTTGACCTGGTCTTTGCCGATGTGACACTTGGCCCAGTTCAGCTTCAGGTTTGCTGCCTTCAGGCGTTCCAAGACACTCGCCAGGCGTGCATCATGCTCAACTTGATTCCTTCCGAAAATCAATATGTCATCTATGTAGACAACAACACCCGGCAGGCCAACTAGAATATCCGACACCACTCGCTGAAAGATTTCGGGGGCGCATGAAATACCAAACGGCAGTCTCTTGAATCGATACGATCCACAGTGTGAAGCAAACGTTGTAAATGATCGTGATTCTTCCTCCAGTAACAGCTGGTGGAATCCCGATTCGGCATCCAACACTGAGAATACTTGTGCTCCTGCTAACTCGCTGGTTATTTCGTCTACCGTTGGGAGAGAATGGCGTTCTCTAATGATGGACTTATTCAGCTGTTTATAATCCACACATAACCGGAGTGTACCGTTAGACTTACGGACAGGCACAACAGGCGAGACAGGCTCAATGATGTCAGCCTTAGCCAGGCGTGCCAACTCCTTTTCTATGTCGGCTTTGGCGCTAAATGGAGGGCGACGAGCTGGTTGGGCTACTGGTCTAGCGCTCTTGTCCACAGTGATAGAAACTGGAGCAGTTTCAACAAGACGTGCTGTATCCGCCATGTGTGCATTCACAAGCAGTTCCAATTGTGAGATGACATCTTGTCCAAACAATACAGAACGCTTGCCAGCCGGTACAACGAAACATTCACAGAGAATGGTGTTGTCTCCTACAGCAATATCGACGTCCGCCATGCCAAGAGTCTTCACTTCGCCACCGTTGTATGCTCGAAGTATGCGGTCACTTGAGCGGGTAGGCTGCACCACATCATCCGTGAGAATGGTGCGTGTTGCTCCGGTGTCAAGCAATCCCTCACATGGCTTGCCATTCACCATCAGTGTCATGGTGAACTGGCCTCTGGCTGCCTTATCGCTGCACGCGAAAATAGAATCATACACCACTTGTGCAGTGTCACTGTCTTCCTCCGCATCTACTGCATTGGCTTTGTTAGGCTTGCGTGAGAGACAAACCGCTTCGAAATGGCCAACTTTCCTGCAGCTGTTGCAACGGACATGTGCTGCTGGGCAGAACTGCTTTCCATTGGCATGCATTCGACCACAGTACTTGCAGCCAGGACCTTTCGTCATTTTCCTCTTGAGCTGGTGCTTGGGTTCACTGCCTGACACAGCCGCTGTGGTCTCTGGCGTCACACATGCTGCTACACTAGGTCCTGGTTCACTGTTGTACAAGTTGGAGTCCAAAAGTGATGCTTCCATAGCAACTGCCTTCGAGAGAGCGTCCGCCAAAGTCAGCTTAGGCTCCTTCAATAGTTCGCGCCTCGAGTCTTGCGACCTCAATCCAGCAATTAACTGGTCGCGGACTTGAGTATTGACTACCGTGTCAACATCTGTCGATGCGAAACTACACAGTTCCACTTTCTCTCTCAGCCGACTCATGAAGGTTGAAACCGATTCGTCCGGCAGCTGCCTAATCTGACGAAACTTGTGCCGCTCTGACGTCGCATTGATGGACGGTCGAAAATGGCAACGAAGTGACTCAGTGAGGGCTTTGTAAGTGTCTCCCGGGTTATCGTCAGTTGCATCGTCTGGAACGGGAACGACTAAACCTTTGACGATCCTCCTGACATTGAGACCGGCGAGATTCAAGAAAAGGCACTTCTTGTCTCCTGGGTCCGTCACTTGGCAGAATTATAATCATCGACATCTTCTAGCCAGAGATTGAAGTCTGCGCCCGTATCTCCACCATAGCCTGGAGAAAATTCTTTCGGAGGTCGTCCCTTTGCCATAGCGTCAAGTTGCTTGAGCTGTTCACTGCGCCAGTGTAGTGAGCTGGCCAGAATGCAATGATTACTGGAATGACAAGAGACTATAACATACAGCAGTGTGAATGTAGCACATCATGAAGGTGTGAGTATGACACATGCAGTGATGTGTAGAATGCAACATATGACAGCTAGGTGGTGTAAGAACAACGCAGTCACTATCACTACACTGACTACATGGCTTGTATGTGTCAGACACTTCTTCTTTCGTAATTTTCTAATTCCTGTCTCCTCTTTTCTAAATGCGGCTTCGCCTTTATATCATTGGGCCTAGTTCCCGTTTATTGTCCGAATTAAAACAAACCAACCAACCAGTTAGCATGTGACTCGGCTGGTGAGACAGCGCCAGGTACATGTACTTCAAGAAGCCGCTGCTACCACTAGATATGGCATGTTCTCTATTTCTTTCCTTGGCGCTGATAGGTGGAATTCTCTGCCTGTCTCGTGTCGTCAGGTTGAGCATCTATCCGTTTTTGTTCCGCTCTGTAAAGAGCACTAAGTCTTAGAGTTCCCTGTAACAAGACGGCAACGTCTGTAGGGCCTTCCCTATCAAAATAATAAATTCTACTACTACTACTACTACTACTACTACTACTACTACTACTACTACTACTACTACTACTACTACTAAGTACATGTGTACCCGGCTCCGACCCGGTTGAAATGGTTGCGCCAGGTACACGTGTACCCGGCTGTCCTACAATCCTAGAGCAGACACTGCATACACTGAGCCATACCCATACACTGAGCAATACCCATACACTGAGCCATACCCATACACTGAGCCATACCCATACACTGAGCCATACCCATACACTGAGCCATACCCATACACTGAGCCATACCCATACACTGAGCCACACCTATACACTGAACCATACCCACACACTGAGCCATACCCATACACTGAGCCATACCCATACACTGAGCCACACCTATACACTGAGCCATACCCATACACTGAGCCATACCTATACACTGAGCCATACCCATACACTGAGCCATACCTATACACTGAGCCATACCCATACACTGAGCCATACCCATACACTGAGCCATACCCATACACTGAGCCATACCCATACACTGAGCCATACCCATACACTGAGCCATACCTATACACTGAGCCATACCCATACACTGAGCCATACCCATTCACTGAGCCATACCCATACACTGAGCCATACTTATACACTGAGCCATACCTATACACTGAGCCATACCCATACACTGAGCCATACCTTTACACTGAGCCATACCCATAACTGAGCTATACCTATACACTGAGCCATACCCATACACTGAGCCATACCCATACACTGAGCCATACCCATACACTGAGCCATACCCATACACTGAGCCATACCCATACACTGAGCCATACCTATACACTGAGCCATACCCATACACTGAGCCATACCCATTCACTGAGCCATACCCATACACTGAGCCATACCTATACACTGAGCCATACCTATACACTGAGCCATACCCATACACTGAGCCATACCTTTACACTGAGCCATACCCATAACTGAGCCATCCTGTAAGGCCAGTAATCAGCTTCCCAGAACGTACAGTCAACTTCGCTAATGTAGTAATAACGACTGCGGATATAAGGACAATTTGTGAGTAACGACCGAATGTCCATGCCCAGAGCAAAGTCCCATCTAACCGTATACATTTAACTTCGGATATAACGACTGTTTGGGTAACTACAACTCGCGACTAGCAACATGATTGTGTTTTTGTTCCTCCCTCCCCAAACCCACTAAACCTGTTACAGTAGTACGAAGTAGTGGTTGCGACTTCGGCGATGATTTGTAAGAAAAGGGTTCGCTCCCCACTGGCACCGGAGCTCGCGCTATTCCGCCGACTTTACTTGACACTTGACTGACTCACGACTGCCATCCAGAGCACACGAGAAATCCATCGAACCTTCGACTCGGCAAACCTGCAGGTGGAATTCTCTGCCTGTCTCGTGTCGTCAGGTTGAGCATCTATCCGTTTTTGTTCCGCTCTGTAAAGAGCACTAAGTCTTAGAGTTCCCTGTAACAAGACGGCAACGTCTGTAGGGCCTTCCCTATCAAAATAATAAATTCTACTACTACTGTAGCGTTGGCACGCTAGTAACTCACGCGTGCACGCAGCTGCAGCGTGAATCACTTTCAATGTATTGGTCACGCGTGTTACACCGCACCCGTACCCCGCACTTGCAACTCTGTACCGTGCTTGCAGATCCATGACATGAATAGTAACTAGTCTCACTGCGTTCAATGTTTCATATTGACCTTAGAAATACTGCTGCACATTCAACCGCCTCTTTTACGCCCATTGCCCACACTGCTATTCAGCTTCTTCTTCTTCTGCATAGAATCAAATGGCATTCCTTGTGCAATGACTGTGGCCCACACATCTTACTTTGACCTTTCTTCTTCTGCTCTACGTATCCCCTGACCATAGGCTAGCTTACTTACTCACCCTATAAAAGCTGCTGTTCACAATTCTCTACAGTTCAGTTAGAAACTACAGTCAGAAAGGCCAGTTAGAAAGGCCAGTTAGAGATACCAGTTAGAACCTTCTTCATGTCAGTTTAGAGTTAGAGTCAGAGTTAATGTTTACAATGTAGTCTTCCGTTTAGTTCAGTAAGAATTATTATTAACAGTGTGTTCACTGAGACCCGTCTGCATTTGCCTCCGAGAGAGACTGCGGCCCGTTACAGAATTGGTGCCAGCGGTGGGACACGCTACAGAAATGGTGCCAGCGGTGGGATTCGTTACAGAAATGGTGGCAGCGGTGGTTCAATTTTATAATTGCTAGATTCGAACCCAACTAGTATCTGTATTGCATTGATGGCAGCGACGCTACAGAATTGATGGCAGTGGTAAATTGTTTTATTGGTGTAACCGGTACCAGCATGGCCCAACCTGATGCGTCAGTCGCCGCTACTCCTTCCCCCGCCACGTCTCCCCCTAGCCCGAAATGATGACGGACAGCGTCTCTACCGATCAAGCTCCATGTCCAACGTAAGCTAATTCCTGATTATGGCATTTTCTTTCCTGTCTTCCTTCAGTCTTCCTGTTCTCTTCAGTCTTCCTTTATGCGAGTGTGTGAATCCAGTTTAGTTAGGTAGGCGTCCGATCATGGTGAGCCACGGTCTATCTAGCTAACCTGGGATAATGTGTGTTAGAGTGCCCTTTGTCCAGTTCAGTTTGGAACTGTGAACTATTTTTATGGCTCAAACGCCATGGTGGTACAGCAAGTGCGCTGTGAGTCCTATTTGGAGGACAATTTTTTCCCCTTTGGCCCCGTGAGATCGTGTGAACCTGGAGTGATGCTATTTTATGATTTTGTTATCAGTTCATTTCTTCTGTCTACTCTCAAAGGTTATCATTTCCGATATTATTTTGCCATATTCCGGTTGACGCTGTACCAGTATGATGCGCTATCTCCTATAATGTTCAATGTTTATGTTCGCACCACCTCTCAGTCCTGTGATCTGCTGCTGCGCTCCAGCCAGTACTTCAATGTCAGTTGTCCTCATTGCGTCCGGATATCAACCGAGGCTGTTCACAAATACATACCTGTATATGCAAGTAATCCATTCTGCCTGTCTTCTTCCGTCGAGGTTATTCCGACGCGACCATGCATGCCTCCAGTGTCTTCTAATCTCAGTCGATTGTCGGAGTCCGGCTATCAAAATAATGTTACTCGCCAAGTCTAGTCTGCGTATCTTCATGATCTTCTACCAGTGTTCGTCACTTCGTGTTCTGCTACTCCTACTCTAATCACGAGGACGTGATTCTGTTTAAAGAAGGAAGGTGTAGCGTTGGCACGCTAGTAACTCACGCGTGCACGCAGCTGCAGCGTGAATCACTTTCAATGTATTGGTCACGCGTGTTACACCGCACCCGTACCCCGCACTTGCAACTCTGTACCGTGCTTGCAGATCCATGACATGAATAGTAACTAGTCTCACTGCGTTCAATGTTTCATATTGACCTTAGAAATACTGCTGCACATTCAACCGCCTCTTTTACGCCCATTGCCCACACTGCTATTCAGCTTCTTCTTCTTCTGCATAGAATCAAATGGCATTCCTTGTGCAATGACTGTGGCCCACACATCTTACTTTGACCTTTCTTCTTCTGCTCTACGTATCCCCTGACCATAGGCTAGCTTACTTACTCACCCTATAAAAGCTGCTGTTCACAATTCTCTACAGTTCAGTTAGAAACTACAGTCAGAAAGGCCAGTTAGAAAGGCCAGTTAGAGATACCAGTTAGAACCTTCTTCATGTCAGTTTAGAGTTAGAGTCAGAGTTAATGTTTACAATGTAGTCTTCCGTTTAGTTCAGTAAGAATTGTTATTAACAGTGTGTTCACTGAGACCCGTCTGCATTTGCCTCCGAGAGAGACTGCGGCCCGTTACACTACTACTACTAGTACTACTACTACTACTACTACTACTACTACTACTACTACTACTACTACTACTAAGTACATGTGTACCCGGCTCCGACCCGGTTGAAATGGTTGCGCCAGGTACACGTGTACCCGGCTGTCCTACAATCCTAGAGCAGACACTGCATACACTGAGCCATACCCATACACTGAGCCATACCCATACACTGAGCCATACCCATACACTGAGCCATACCCATACACTGAGCCATACCTATACACTGAGCCATACCCATACACTGAGCCATACCCATTCACTGAGCCATACCCATACACTGAGCCATACTTATACACTGAGCCATACCTATACACTGAGCCATACCCATACACTGAGCCATACCTTTACACTGAGCCATACCCATAACTGAGCTATACCTATACACTGAGCCATACCCATACACTGAGCCATACCCATACACTGAGCCATACCCATACACTGAGCCATACCCATACACTGAGCCATACCCATACACTGAGCCATACCTATACACTGAGCCATACCCATACACTGAGCCATACCCATTCACTGAGCCATACCCATACACTGAGCCATACCTATACACTGAGCCATACCTATACACTGAGCCATACCCATACACTGAGCCATACCTTTACACTGAGCCATACCCATAACTGAGCCATCCTGTAAGGCCAGTAATCAGCTTCCCAGAACGTACAGTCAACTTCGCTAATGTAGTAATAACGACTGCGGATATAAGGACAATTTGTGAGTAACGACCGAATGTCCATGCCCAGAGCAAAGTCCCATCTAACCGTATACATTTAACTTCGGATATAACGACTGTTTGGGTAACTACAACTCGCGACTAGCAACATGATTGTGTTTTTGTTCCTCCCTCCCCAAACCCACTAAACCTGTTACAGTAGTACGAAGTAGTGGTTGCGACTTCGGCGATGATTTGTAAGAAAAGGGTTCGCTCCCCACTGGCACCGGAGCTCGCGCTATTCCGCCGACTTTACTTGACACTTGACTGACTCACGACTGCCATCCAGAGCACACGAGAAATCCATCGAACCTTCGACTCGGCAAACCTGCAAGAAAGCACCACTCCCTGCTCAATACACAGTGTTTCGGGGAATTCACCCCTCATCAGTTGAGCTTGAGTAGGCTGAGGAAGATTGTGCTTGAAGAGCACCACTTATATAGTGCTCTCCAGGCACAAACATCACCAGGGGGCGACTAGTTGGTTTGGAGGTGACAGCGTTGCGAATGACCGAGGGACCTCGACGTCTGTCTCACCGTCCAGGAGCGACACTGACTCACGCTGCTATCTGGTGTTCACGAGGTGTTTGTCATGCTGGAAACGGAGCGTCTCTGTAAGTTTGTATCCCTGGTGATGTTTGTGTCTGGAGAGCACTACTGTACATATACAAATTTTCGGCAGCTATTTAATTTCGGCTATATTCGGCACCGACCCAAAACGCCTAAATTAAAACGCCGATGAAATTTTTCACAGCATCTGTCGCACTATACCATGCTATCTACCCCACGCCGAAAATAAATCGCCGCCGAAATGTCAAAAATGGTGAAGTGCCGAAATTTTGTAGCACCGAAATTTTGTATATTTACAGTATATAAGTGGTGCTCTTCAGGCACAATCTTCCTCAGCCTACTCAAGCTCAACTGATGAGGGGTGAATTCCCCGAAACACTGTGTATTGAGCAGGGAGTGGTGCTTTCTTGCAGGTTTGCCGAGTCGAAGGTTCGATGGATTTCTCGTGTGCTCTGGATGGCAGTCGTGAGTCAGTCAAGTGTCAAGTAAAGTCGGCGGAATAGCGCGAGCTCCGGTGTGGGGAGCGAACCCTTTTCTTACCTGTTACAGTGTAATAATTATAATACACGTAGTAGGTTATCGGAGGGAGGAACAAAAACAAGGTTTATCCAATACCATGTAGTAGCCACCATTGTAAGGTTATGCCAACCGTCTGGTCTCAGAAGTCCTTTTATGCCAGGGCATAATTTTTTGGACAAAATCCGAAGCTTGTGCCAGACGCCAGCATAATCCGCCAAGGGCTAGGGCACCGCCGAGTGTAGTTATTCGCAAAGTAAAAAGTAATAATTAAGTTGACTACAGTCCATCCAGAAAAAGATGATATCCTAGCTTTTGGCCATAAATGGGTCAAATTTTGAGTTTTGTCACAATTTTTAGCAATCCCCCATGGAATGCTCTTCCAATTGTGTTTTTGAAGTCTATTTCTCCAAAAAGCAAGCCATAACAAGAATAGGATTTCGGCCAGGTTTTGCCCCCAAAGCACTGAATTGGGGAAAAACCATGAAAATCCAACCCGTGCACTCCACTTGCAGAACAGTACATCTGCGGTTCAAACGCCAGTTGAGGTACCTTTTTTGGACCCTTTTTCAAGTTTCGAATCTCGCTGCACTGGCAACATCAACAAACACGGTAGCTCTCGATCTCCAGGGCCAGCGCTCATCTTTTTCTGAACTGACTGGACTGACTAGTTATACTTATACTCTGACTGTACGTACAGTGAAACGTCATCGCAGGGCACTGCACTGCGTCGTGTGATGCAGTCTAGCAGTAGCACTGCCACTGACACTGTGACTTGCAAGCTTGACTAACTGAGCCATCAGATCGCATGTCACATGACATGTCTGATGACATTGTCATCAGATCACATGTCACATGAACATCTGCAGACGTTTCCAGCTACATACACACAGTGACACTACACTGTAGTAGTACCAGCTACCATGGCTACAGACTGCCAGTAGTAGATCTACGCTCTCTACACTGACTACATGTACAGACAGGTCAGTAGCTCTCTGTCAGTCTGTGTCCCCCAGAGCTCCCTCCCATACTGGGCCATAGATGCTGTTATATTTATAGTCTAGATCTTCATGTAGCTCTATCGACTAGTCTGTAGTCAGAGTCTGTGTCGAGTTTGACACTATCACTTACTATCAGCTCCAAAAGACGGTCACATGCCGATCACGCTAAGACAGTGTACACAACTATCGTGCCAGAATCGAGCTGCAAATCACGTAACCATGTCGTTGACCACCAGCGCATCGGGTCTGGAAGACTGCACGCTTACACCACGCCATAATCTCAACTCAAGTCCGAGTAATATATTGCAAAAGAATAGGCATAGCCATAGGGATACCGCTGCATGCGCTGGTCTTCTGACTTCACTTCACCGTGGCCAGGAATCTCACACACAGCGACCAGAAAGGCGTGCAAATAAAAACAATCGCCACGCCTAGGAACGGGCCCAGAATCTCTTGGTTGCGTGTGCGCCACTCACTCAACGTGTCTTTCTCACTGCTCATCAAATCTTTTTTCTAAGCGTCAACATGATTCGCGTCGCTGCGCTTCTCGTGTGCCTTGCCACGGTGGTGGTTTCTCAACGGCCAGAACCTTGCGATACTCCGCTGGCCTGGGAAGCACGCGCTTCGGCGTATGACCACGGCGCGGGACAGAACAACCGATTCCGCATCAGCTACGATGCTGTGAACAAGCGACGTCGTATCCTGGAGGAGATCGACGCGTTCACACCAGGCAGAGAGTAAGTCAGCCGGCTCAGATCAGCCCCTTTTGTAATGAATTGTTGATAAGAAAGACGGAAATCTGAGAATCTACATGTAGTCTGTCTTGGCCAAAGAAATCCGACCCGTGTGCTCTTGCTAGAGCAGAGTCAAGGTTCATGCGGCCCCTGCGGCCGTCGGATTCGATTTTCGAACGTGCATGATGCAATTGAAATGGAAATGCTGCGCTAATTTGGTCTTGGGATCGGATTTCATTGCGCAACACTAGACTGTAGTGTTGTTGTGGTGCGAGTTGCGTGCATGCCGATGCATCAGAATGTCCTGTTAATTTAAGCAATGATGATGCCAATAGGGCTTGAAAGTGCTACGTCACTCCATAGCAATGGCATAGCAACAATTTGAAAAATTCGAAAACTGGATCCACCTGGATCCAGTTTTTGTATGGATCCAAGCACATTTCAAGCGGTCTCACTCACAGCAAGGTGATGTTGCCAGTGAAACTGACTGATTTGGCTAGTGGGGGCGGGGTGACAACTGGTGGCGAAGTAAAAGTTGCACCTGCATACGACATGAGTGGGTTGCTATGCACCCACATACTGAGGCAATAGCAAAGTCACACCTTAGTGGATCCAAAATAGAAATCTGATGTCAATTTACTACTCCCAGGCCGTTTTTGACGTCATCACTTTCAAGCCCTATCGCCAAGTGATACTACTTGTAGTACTGTGGAAGTGACGCCACTATGTCTTGTCCGAGTTATGCCTTGTAGGGGCAGTGCTCCGTGCATGTAATGGTACTCCACAGGAGCTCTTGAATATCAAAATTATTGAAAAGTAACACTTGTTGATTTCTCCTCTCTCCACTGGGGGAATCCCCTAGGAGTACCCACATGTACATTTTGTACATGTACACGATGTACAGGCATGTTCAAGTGTTCATTAGCAGAGATGAGCAAACATACAGAAACCATTACGTAATCATGTTCATGTTCATGACATTGTGCAGTTGTACATCATGTGTGTATGGAACTATGGATGCATGGGACAGGTTGTCTTGGACCAGCCTTTTGTTGTGCATTCACTCAACGTGGTCTCCCCCAACCCACCCACCCCAAACAAACTGGGGGGGGGGGGGGGGGGGCTGTGTGCATCTAACTACATGTATATGTACTTACTCTATATTTCTGACCTTAACTAGGCTAAAGTAAAGATTTGTCAACTAAGAGAACGTGAAAGGGGAACTGTTCTTAGACAAATTTCACCATAATTTTATTGGACATTCCGATGGTTGCATGGATGCAGTGAACATGATTTCGCTCTTTGACCGCTTTTTGTGGTGAGACTAATCAACAGACCCCTCCCACCGCTTAGCCGGAGCTGCATCTGCGCCTTGATCCTAGAGGGTGGTGGCGTTCCTGCGGATGAGGAAAACTCGGCGTCCAGCCGAGTCTCACGCGAACCGTGAAGTTTTTTTGGACATTCCGAGAACACACCTTCTGCCGGAAAGCTGCTCCGAAACTTCCTCGAGCTGGTCCACTCTCCATAGGATGAAGCCATGTGATTGTATACATGTCATGCCCGCCGGAACGGAACGCCGAAGAACGGAGCGCCAAACAACGGAACGCCGAAGAACGGAGCGCCAAAGAACGGAGCGCCAAAGAACGGAGCGCCAAAGAACGGAGCGCCAAAGAACGGAACGCCGAAGAACGGAGCGCCAAAGAACGGAACGCCAAAGAACGGAACGCCGAAGAACGGAACGCCGAAGAACGGAGCGCCAAAGAACGGAGCGCCAAAGAACGGAACGCCGAAGAACGGGGCGCCAAAGAACGGAGCGCCAAAGAACGGAGCGCCAAAGAACGGAACGCCAAAGAACGGAGCGCCAAAGAACGGAACGCCGAAGAACGGAGCGCCAAAGAACGGAACGCCGAAGAACGGAGCGCCAAAGAACGGAGCACCAAAGAACGGAGCGCCAAAGAACGGAGCGCCGAAGAACGGAACGCCGAAGAACGGAGCGCCAAAGAACGGAGCGCCAAAGAACGGAGCTCCGAAGAACGGAAATCCGAAGAACGGAGCGCCAAATAACGGAGCGCCGAAGAACGGAGCGCCAAAGAACGGAGCGCCGAAAAACGGAGCGCCCAAGAACGGAGCGCCGAAGAACGGAGCGCCGAAGAGCGGAGCGCCGAAGAACGGAGCGCCGAAGAACGGAGCGCCGAAGAACGGAGCGCCTAAGAACGGAGCGCCTAAGAACGGAGCGCCAAAGAACAGAGCGCCGAAGAGCGAAGCGCCGAAGAACGGAGCGCCGAAGAACTGAGCGCCAAAGAACGGAGCGCCGAAGAACGGAGCGCCGAAGAACGGAGCGCCGAAGAACGGAGCGCCGAAGAACGGAGCACCGAAGAACGGAGCGCCGAAGAACGGAGCGCCGAAGAACGGAGCGCCGAAGAACGAAGCGCCGAAGAACGAAGCGCCGAAGAACGGAGCGCCAAAGAACGGAGCGCCGAAGAACGGAGCGCCGAAGAACGGAACGCCGAAGAACGGAACGCCGAAGAACGGAACGCCGAAGAACGAAGCGCCAAAGAACGGAGCGCCAAAGAACGGAACGCCGAAGAACGGGGCGCCAAAGAACGGAGCGCCAAAGAACGGAGCGCCAAAGAACGGAACGCCAAAGAACGGAGCGCCAAAGAACGGAACGCCGAAGAACGGAGCGCCAAAGAACGGAACGCCGAAGAACGGAGCGCCAAAGAACGGAGCACCAAAGAACGGAGCGCCAAAGACCGGAGCGCCGAAGAACGGAACGCCGAAGAACGGAGCGCCAAAGAACGGAGCGCCAAAGAACGGAGCGCCAAAGAACGGAGCTCCGAAGAACGGAGCGCCAAATAACGGAGCGCCGAAGAACGGAGCGCCGAAGAACGGAGCGCCGAAGAACGGAGCGCCGAAGAACGGAGCGCCTAAGAACGGAGCACCGAAGAGCGAAGCGCCGAAGAACGGAGCGCCGAAGAACTGAGCGCCAAAGAACGGAGCGCCGAAGAACGGAGCGCCGAAGAACGGAGCGCCGAAGAACGGAGCGCCGAAGAACGGAGCGCCGAAGAACGGAGCGCCGAAGAACGGAGCGCCGAAGAACGGAGCGCCGAAGAACGGAGCGCCGAAGAACGGAGCGCCGAAGAACGGGGCGCCAAAGAACGGAGCGCCGAAGAACGACCAAGCTAGAATTTCGTCAAGCACAGCATACCAATGTATACACGGTGACTCAACTGCCCATAGACTGTAATACATGAAAATAAGAACGGTCTAGGCTAGGAGACTGCCCCCCCCCCCCAGTTCTTCGGCGACCGACAGTACTGTAGCGAATAACGGCACTGCCCTCCGATGTAGTAACCAGTCGACTACTGTCATTATTGTGAATAACAAGAACTCGTGAATAACAAAACTATTTCCCAAGCCCCTTTCCAAGGTCAGTTTTCGTGGGGTTGATGGTATTGGGAGTCTAGAGAAGTTGTCTGCGGGATGATTGCTGCAAGAAACTCGGAATCACAATGAATCTGTATGCTCCATTGCTTGATGTGTGTGTGTGTGGTGAATATGGCGATGGTCTATATCGCTGCTGGACCTCTATGAGAAAAGATAGGTAAACCTAGCTAACGAACGACTCACTATGCAATGCGTTTGTGTAAACATGTGTGACCGCCGTTCTTGGTGTTCTCTATACGCTCTGCTATAGGTTTTATGAGTACCTGGAGCTAGGCAATGAGCACAAGATCTACATCATTAACCAGGCTACACGTCATTGTGAGGTGCGCGAGGATCCCTACTTCCGTATGTACGAGATCCCCAAGAACGCCACGTTTGAGGGAGCCCACACAATCGGCTTTGGTCTTGACGAGAGCTTCGAGGTCCATGAGTGGTCTGACCGCATTGCTGCCGGACGTAAGCAGAATCCTCTGTGTGTGTGTGTGTGTGTGTGTGTGTGTGTGTGTGTCATTTCATATGTCTTCCCTTTCTTAGCTGTGCTCTTGGGGCTGTGGTCTTTTTGCTTGCTGACAGAAATCGTGTCTCCGACTAGAATTCTTGGTGTTTTATTCTGTTTGTGACTACACTTTGTTCTTGCACGCTAGTAATCCGTCCGTATTGATACGATTCTCTTGACAATCGGTGCAATTCGTTTGGAGCCAACTTACGGCAAAAAGCATTCGGTTGCTATTAATAGCATCCCCTTCTGCAAACCTTGTCTTACAGTTATCATTAAAATTCGTGTGTATGTGTGTGCGTGCGTGGGCGGGCGTGTGCGTGCGTGCGTGTGTGGGCGTGCATGTGTACATGCATGTACATGTTCTGTTTGGTAGGTTTGACGTGGATTGGTGGGTTCACGGCCCGTAGCTGTGTCCCAGTCAGCGAGGTCATCTTCAAGACCAACATCACCAACTCCGTCACCAACCATTTCTATGACATCACAGGTAAAGCAGTAAAATAATTGGAAATACGACATGTTATGATATTTGTGTCTATTGCTGTGCGTGTGTGCGCACGTGTGTGTGTGTGTGTGTGTGTGTGTGTGTGTGTGTGTGTGTGTGTGCGTTTGCGTGTGCTTGTGTGGGTGGATTTGCGTGTGCTTGTGTGGGTGGATTTGCGTGTGCTTGTGCATGCATGTATGACTGTGTTTGTGCATCTCTATGTGTGAGTGCGGAGGAGGATGTTCAATGATATGTGTACATGTAGTGTAGGGCATGTGTGTGTGCGTGTGGGGGGGGGGGGGGCGCTGACACGGAAGGGCGCCGACTCGATTATCCGCTGTTTCGCTACCCGCCCTTCAACCCTGCTCAATGGGCTTGTCCACTGACCTACTCACTGTGAACGTCTCCAGCTCTCAGTGGGGGGTATGTGAGCCTGTGTCACTTTCAGTATCCTACCGTAGCAAACTGTTCAAACATATGAGCATCTTTTCTTGCTACTGAAACGAAGATCCTCTCAGAGAACCGCAAGGCTGTACTCCCTTAGTTTTACACCCTGAATAATGCATCAAACTCTCATTGGTCGGTCGTTATGCAGCCAGAAGTTGGGATGCTGTTGTTCTGCCAGTGTGATGTCATTATGACATCATTATGACATCATGTCGTCGGTATGATGTTATTATGACGTCACTGTGATGTCACTAAGATGTCATTATGCTGTGAAGGTGCAGTGGGTGTGGCTCCAAGGGTTGGGTTATGGTGCAGGATTCTAAGTGCTAACTCTCTCTTTTCATCTGACCAGATTTCAATGTACCGAACAAAAGTACATGTCCAGTGGCAAGTGTGTGTTTGTCATAATGTAATCTTCTGATATTGTTTTGTTGTTCTGCGTTTCTCATGGTTGTACAGGAGGTATTTCAGACCCTAACATCTTCATCGTACCCACGGCTTGCAGCCAGCTATAAGGCGAGAACTGATGCCGGTGCCATGTATCGGTGCCGTGTGTGTGTGTGTGGTGTGTGTGTCGGGCCAGCATGGCAGTCGGCGTGGCATGACATCGGGCCACGTGAGCTGCGTCTGGCAACCGTGTGTTCCATGCCTCAACCTGGATGTGAGAATGCTGCTGTAACTCTGCCATACATGCTCACACCAACATACCAACACACCGACTGTGAACTGCTCATGTTGTTTTATACGCGGTGTTTTGCGATGCGGTCTTTACGCACTTCTTGTAAACACCACATTAGTTTTCTTTCTCCGTCTTGTTGTGTTTAGGTGAACTACTTAGTTTTCCTGCCATTGTGCGTCCACCGGTCTTTCTCTTGCGTTGCTTCTCTAGTACTGAAAAGTATCTTGTAGAATAATGTTTGAAAAAATTTCTCGGGGACAGGAAACTTTTTAGTGACAGAAAAGTAGCCTGTTGGGACTCCCCTAGTAAGCTACAAATTTCAAACTCTTCATCACCATCATCAATGGCGACTCAGAGTATTCCAGCACCAGGGTTTTCTGAGTCCTCATTGATGCTGGTGGTGAAGAATTTGAATTTTGTAGTTTATCTGTTGTTAATAAGTAAAACAATCTAAAGTATTGCATACTGGCCTAGCTCACTGAACAAATTGACGATAGCCATGGTGGAGAATGGGGCTGTGTCCCCCCCCCCCTACCCCATGCACGCGCACACACACACACACACACACACACGCCTCAGACCTGCCCGTCGCGAAAGCGATGATAGCGAACAGCTATGTTAGACATAGGAAATTGTGCTGGGATTACACCATTCAACAGCTTGGAAGGCTGATGAATTGACCATCACTAATTTTAGCCTCGTATCATTCACACATCTGATTGAAGTGGCTTATTCTGGCCAGTGAATTGGGCATATGCGGATAATGCCGGAAGAAAAATTGGCAGAATTCGTTACTTTTTCTGGTAAGTTTCATGCATGTTTGGTATGTGGATAAAGAAATAGAGCAGAATTCGAGGAATTGCCCACCATAATGTTTGTATGGTTCTGCCAATTTCACTGCCGCTTTCGAGCAGAATCTGCCACCTTTTCGAGCATTATCCGCCAATGCCTACAGTGAATCCCTATTTTCATTTTTACCTTTTTTTTTACACACACACACCACACCACATACTCTGGCATACACTAGCATACACTGGCATACTCTGGCATGCACTGGCATACACTGGCATACTCTGGCATTTATTTATTTTATTTATTTATTTCTGCACCTCGTGGCATGTCAAGACAGCCAATTGAATTGAGGAGAGGGTGAGACCAACCACGGAAGAAGAGAAAAAAAGAAAATTAAGAGCACGTACACAAAGTGGGAAGGGATTAGCAACTTACAAAGCAATGGGATGCTCAGCGAGCTATGCAGCGGAAGTGGTGACATTGACTTTGTTTACTGGGAGATACTGAAGTGCTGTCTGACGAGGGTACGGAATTTGGGCATATCTGGAGCTTGTCTAACACTGGGAGGCAGTTGGAGCCACGTGGAGTAGGAGGAAAAGAAAGGGGAATTTACGAATAGGGTAGACCTAGCTAGGGGGAGACGAACGCAGCTTCGGGTGGTGCCACCTGAATTGAACCAATTAAGGGACTGTAAATGAGCAGGGTGCTGGTCAAGGAAAATTGAATGCGCCAGGGTGCACTTGGAAGCATCAAGGTAATGTTGCAGAGTGGTAGTGGATGCAGCAGCATACAAGTCTAGATTTGAGGTATAACGATCAGTACGGAATATGATTCGCAGTATACGGCGATGGAGAACTTCTAATTTACCTATGTGGGTTTTGTTAATGGTGGACCAGGCAGGGAAGCCGTACGTGAAGAGGGGAAGAATGTATGATTTATAAAAATTAATCCGGCAATTTTTGGGCAAATGGGACAAGTGACTTGACATTATGCCGACAGATCGGCATACTTTGGACGACACATGATCAGCATGGTGAGACCAGGAGAGGGCGGAATCTATGACAATGCCAAGGTGTTTATGGTGGGGCGCTACAGAGATAGGGTGACCGGGATCATCGGGAAAGTGGAAGATGGGAACTGGATCTGTGGGAGGGGGAAACAGGAGGAGCTCGGTTTTGGTCACATTTGGCTTAAGGTACCAAGTGCTCATCCAGTGAACAATGTCGTTGATACAGGTCTGAACTTTGGGGTACAGGGTGGCGTGAGATGGGGAGGAAGCAAGGACAGTGGTATCATCTGCAAACAAAGAAATATTGGGAATTGAATAGGGGAGGTCATTAACGTATGTGAGGAAGAGCAGGGGACCTAAAATGGAGCCCTGGGGCACTCCGGATGTCACAGACTCGGGGTCAGATAAGGTTCCATTTACTGTGACGCACTGATTTCGGTCCAAGAGGTAGCTAGTTATCCAGGCGAGTAGGGAGCCGGAGACACCATGGGCACGAAGTTTGGCGATCAGACCCTTGTGCCACACGGTGTCGAAGGCCTTGGAGAGGTCGAAGAAACAGATGCAGGAGACCTGCCGCTGGTCTTTTAGGGAGCAGAGGTCTTGGATTATGCGGGATAATTGCAGGGATGTGTTGTCCTTACGACGGAAGCCAGATTGTGCGGGGTGAAGAAGAGGGGAGATATGGTCGTACAAGCGGTCGTACACTATTCTCTCTAGCAGTTTGGAGACGCAGGACAGGAGGGAGATTGGTCGGTAATTAGACGGGTTGTTCTTATCGCCTTTATTTTTGTACACTGGAATGACAGTGGCTGACTTCCATCGTGACGGGAATGTGCCGGAGGAGAGGGAAAGGTTAAAAAGAATGGAGAGTGGGCGGGCAATTGAGTAGCTCATTTTCCTGAGGATCTCATTGGTGATCCTATCAGCTCCGGGGGATTTGTTCAGAGGCAGTCTTGCAATATACTTGTGAACAGTCGATGAGGTGATGATCAGGGAGTGCAATGTAGTTGCTGGTGGAGGTAGAGAGGAAATAGTGGGAATAGGAGCATCGGGATCAACCTGTAAGCCAGCACTAACGAAGTGGCGGTTCAATAAGTTACCAATGGATGCCGGAGAGGTGCTTGTTCGACCATTTGGGCCCACCATCTTCGAAGGTATAACCCGGGCGCTGGTAGGATTTCGCAGTTGACGAATGAGCACAGGGAGGGATGGGAGGCGAGGGTTTGTGGGAGATATCGTGGCACGGAGGTTGCGGATGTAGCAGCGATGGCAGGATCTGGAAAGGCATTTTACATAGTTACGTTGGTGTTTGTATTTGTTGAAATTTGTAGGGGATGGGTATTTCCGGTAGATGCTGTAGAGATCGCTCTTGACTTTAATAGCTGCTTTCAGTGATGGAGTCATCCAGGGGCAGGGTTTGTGGCGTGATTTCCGACGAGGAGGTGAGGATCTTCCTATATATAGGTCCAAGGCACCTTCAAGGATGTCAGTCAATGCGGAGACAGCCGTGTCGATGCAGTGGGAGGCAAGGACCTGAGACCAGGGTACAGCTGCGAGAAAACATACACTGGCATACACTGATATGCACTGGCATACACTGGCATACTCTGGCATACTCTGGCATACACTGGCATACACTGGCATACTCTGGCATACTCTGGCATACACTGGCATACACTGGCATGCACTGGCATACACTGGCATACACTGGCATACTCTGGCATGCACTGGCATACACTGGCATACTGTGGCATGCACTGGCATACACTGGCATACTCTGGCATACACTGGCATACACTGGCATCCTCTGGCATACACTGGCATACTCTGGCATGCACTGGCATACACTGGCATACACTGGCATACTCTGGCATGCACTGGCATACACTGGCATACTCTGGCATGCACTGGCATACACTGGCATACACTGGCATACTCTGGCATACACTGGCTTACTCTGGCATGCACTGGCATGCACTGGCACACACTGGCATACTCTGGCATGCACTGGCATACACTGGCATACTCTGGCATACTCTGGCATACACTGGCATACACTGGCATGCTCTGGCATGCACTGGCATACACTGGCATACACTGGCATACTCTGGCATGCACTGGCATACACTGGCATACACTGGCATACTCTGGCATACACTGGCATACTCTGGCATACTCTGGCATACACTGGCATACTCTGGCATACACTGGCATACACTGGCATACTCTGGCATGCACTGGCATACACTGGCATACACTGGCATACTCTGGCATGCACTGGCATACACTGGCATGCACTGGCATACACTGGCATGCACTGGCAATTGGCATACTCTGGCATGCACTGGCATACACTGGCATACACTGGCATACTCTGGTATACACTGGCTTACTCTGGCATGCACTGGCATACACTGGCATACACTGGCATACTCTGGCATGCACTGGCATACACTGGCATACTCTGGCATACACTGGCATACTCTGGCATACACTGGCATGCACTGACATACTCTGGCATACACTGGCATACTCTGGCATACTCTGGCATACACTGGCATACTCTGGCATGCACTGGCATACTCTGGCATACACTGGCATACTCTGGCATGCACTGGCATACACTGGCATACTCTGGCATACACTGGCATACTCTGGCATACACTGGCATGCACTGACATACTCTGGCATACACTGGCATACTCTGGCATACACTGGCATACACTGGCATACTCTGGCATGCACTGGCATACTCTGGCATACTCTGGCATACACTGGCATACACTGGCATACATTGGCATACACTGGCATACTCTGGCATACACTGGCATGCTCTGGCATACACTGGCGTACACTGGCTGCTGGTTACCACCCAGTTCTTTGTTCAGATTTGCTCTTTCACCAGTGGATTTTTAAAATATTTTACTATCCACGTTTTCCCTACATGACAACATGACTGTTTAGGGTTTATCGGATGTCAGCGGCCGTCGTGAGTTCCCTTCCAAAACGGATACGATAATTTACTTTTTTTTACATGACTGTTGGGTTTGATTGATTGAGGTGATCACGTGACTGAGCCACTTCAGAAGAATACAGAATATTCGTTCGTTCGCCAAAGTAAGGGTGCGTTCTTAAATTCTCTAGCTTCTAGGAGCAGAAGAAAAGAGAAGTCGAAGAAACTGGGATTCTTCAAGAACGGGTCTCGAAGAATTCGGAGATATTTTGCAGTTGTCAAGCAAAATGAAGCGCCAAAGAGGCCGCGATCTTGAGTGCCGCGAAAATAGTATGCGCTGTGCGTATGCGAAAAGGGAAATGCGTACACTCATGATCAACACGTGGCTTTTAGCCTAGTTCGCATGCGCTGATCCCAAACCGCGGGATTCTCCAAGTTTCAACCACCTCTGAAGCTTGGAGAGCTTGGAGAGCTTTGGAGAGCTTTGGAGAGCCTCTTAAAATTTGGAGAGGATATAAGAACAGCTCTAAAACTTTTCGGAGAGTCTCCAACTTTTCCGAGAGGATTTAAGAACCCACCCTCATATTCGAGGGAATATTTGTTCGAAGAAAAAAACCATTTGTTGCATCACTGAAAAGGAAAGAAGAAGAAAAAGAAGTGCCGAAACCCGGGATTGAACCAGGGACCTTTAGATCTTCAGTCTAACGCTCTCCCAACTGAGCTATTTCGGCCGTTGTTTTCAATGCACTTTCGTGCATAGACAATACTGCCCACCGAGTTCACAAACATCGTGGCACCAAGGCCAATGAAATGCGACTGCACTGATGCCAGCAGGACTCACTGCAAATAATCGACACGTAGATTCTTACAGGATAGACTAATGCCAGAAGTGGTGATGGTGCTATTATATAACAATATCAATTTTATACTCGGATAATGAGGCAGTCAATATATTTAAAATGGAAGAAATCACATGGAATACCATGTGATTTCTTCCATTTTAATCACTACATGTATGTGCATGTAGTTTGGGTGAGGCGAAGTTAGTAACGCCGTATCAGCTTGCCGGTAGTTTTACATATTAGGCCAGTGTGACTACTACTACATACACTTCGGCTTTGGGATGAGGTATTACAATCATAGGGAAGTTGCCATTTACTGGGGTGTGAGCCCGCCTCTCGCCACCGCAAGTACAGCAGCAACAACAACACCTCTCTTTCTGCAGTGTTCTACTCTTCGTGTTCGTTCGTGCCTCTTGTAAGCTTTTTCCGTTCTATTAGGAGCAGCTACAAAAGCCGACACTATTCTCCGTGATTTATCCAAAGTTCCACATCAGTGATTAATGGGCAAGAAGGTAGAAGGGGATAAAATATATAATAAATTCGACGGGTTCGCGTACCGTGCAGGTCAAGAACAAGGAGTCGTACGTAGAGGGGGATAGCTAAAGAGAAAAGAGAAAAATCAAAGAGGAGTCCAGATGGAAAAAGGGACAGGAAAGATATGGACACTGAAAGGATCGGTCACGGATTACGGTTAGTTCTCACCTTGGATAGGACAATTGTTTAATTGACTGTAAGAAGTAGGTCGTTATTAGATACATGTACAGTCATCTACCATGTACATGTATAATGAGCCGTCTTGCAAGTTAGTACTGCTCATGTCGGAGACAATGCCAACAGTCTGCTTCACACCCCTACCAACTGGAAAATGTTCTCCCTCCAGGCGCTCCTAACTACCTAAGACACGCATTTCCATACAACATCATCAACACCTGGAACGCGCTGCCATCCTCCCTTTTCACCAAACCACAATCTCCTAAGGGCCTACAATCCTTCAAAGCGAACGTCAACTACCATCTTCGCCGAAGCAAGTGGCTTTGGGCAACAGACTCCCTCTAACAGTTCAGAACTATTTCCATCTTGAAGCTCCCCCCCCCCCGCCCAAGCATTGCATCATGTCCACAGCCATCTGAACTGCCTTTGAATCTATTTTTCTGTCTTATTGTTCTCTCTCCACCCCCCCCCCCCCCCACCCCCTCTCTCATCTCTCTCTCTCTCTCTCATCTCTCTCTCTCTCGCTCTCTCTCTTTCTCTCTTTCTCTCTTTCATTTTCTCTCTCTCTCCTCAACCATTCTACCTCACCTTCCGTTGTCTTTATCGCACTAAATTACCCCCTTCTTTTAGGCTATGGTGCGCAAGCTCACGTTAACGCCGAGACCATAGGTCGGTGTTGTGGGCTTGCCTCACCAGCACATGCTTGCTTTGCAGCCCCTACGCTCCCTGCTGTTTTGTTATTGTATACTCTATTGTCTTCTCCCCTTCTGACGAGTAGGTTGTGTACTTAGTAAAAAAATGTACTTTGTACTTTGAAGTACTGCTGAGGCAACGAACCGAAACAACAAAGCCAAGAAACCAGCCAGTTTGTAGAAATGGCAAATGCTATCCCTTCACGCATGACCATAATTATCCCTTTATAATTACAGGTGGAATCCTGATAATTCGAACCTCCAAATGCCAGGGAAAAACTTCTAATTATCCGGACATTCTAATTATCCAAACATGAACCCACAACACAATATGTATGTCATAATGCTCCCATGTTCGCGCAGATTTGCGCAATGGACCTTAGATACAGATTTCACGGATACTGAACTGACTGGCACAGCCTGCTCATGCAAACTGAACTGACCAGTACAATGTACAGTCAGTGAACTTCGAATTACACTTTGCTTACTTCGAATTATCAGCACAAATCCCACACATTTTCTATGTACTTGTAAGTGGAATCCGTGGAACTTCGAATTAACCGGATATGTCCGGTTCGAGGTTCGAATTATCAGACAATTTTACGTGGGAATCGTATTGACAGAAATCGGTCCTGGAAAAACTTCTAATTAAGCGGTATGTTCGAATTAAGCCATATTCGAATTATCAGGATTCCACCTGTATACTGATTTCCAGCACAGAATGCAGCGGAATTTGGATTTTCAACACAATTTTCACCTTCAACAGGCTGTAACTTTGGCCACCAGACAGTTCGTAGAGATGGCAAATGCTATCCCTTCATGCATGACCATACTTCATTATTGTGATAACAGTATTTTTACTAAAAAAGGGTTTGCTCCCCACACCGGAGCTCGCGCTATTCCGCCGACTTTACTTGACACTTGACTGACTCATGACTGCCATCCAGAGCAAACGAGAAGTCCATCGAACCTTCGACTCGGCAAACCTGCAAGAAAGCACCACTCCCTGCTCAATACACAGTGTTTCGGTGAATTCCCCGAAACACTGTGTATTGAGCAGGGAGTGGTACTTTCTTGCAGGTTTGCCGAGTCGAAGGTTCGATGGACTTCTCGTGTGCTCTGGATGGCAGCCGTGAGTCAGTCAAGTGTCAAGTAAAGTCGGCGGAGATCATCATGAACAATGGACTGACTAATTATTCACTTGTCCTGTCTTTATAAATAACATGTTATTGCATATGTTCTTGGTTTAGTTTTTGGCCTTTTTCGTGCTTTGGAGTTGATAACATTTTCCTCACTGCTAAAAAAAAAAAAAAGTAAAGTCGGCGGAATAGCGCGAGCTCCGGTCGCACTTGACAAACAGCCCGGAGTTCGCCCGATTGGCATAGGAGAATGTCGCCAGCGCATTGAGGCCAAGGCATTGGCACTCGCTACAGGCACTGATGTGCAAGATGTATGTGGAGCCGATCAACTCTGCGCTGGTACGAAGGCAGGCATCGAGGCCGCGGTACACGCTATGAACGAGCTCTTCAACAGCGAGGAAACGGAGGGCATCTTGCTCGTAGATGCCTCTAATGCATTCAACTCCATCAGCAGACCCGCTGCCCTCTGGAACTGCCGTATACTCTGGCCACGCGCAAGTTGGTTTCTATTCAACTCGTACCGAGGCTTCGCTGTCATCATTCTCAAAGGAACAACCCCCAGCAATATCCATGCCATTCTAAGTCGTGAGGGAACCACCCAAGGCTGTCCATTGGCAATGGTGATGTATGCAGTTGGAGTGCAACCTCTTGTCACCCGGCTGAAAGATCCAGAACAGCATATTCAGAATTGGTATGCTGACGATTCGTCCTGCGCTGGCTATCTGCATAGGGTAAGGGCCTGGCTTTGCTCCCTTCTCGAAATTGGTCCAGCATATGGCTACTTTGCTGAGCCCACCAAGAGTGTCCTGATTGTCAAACCTCAGTTCCTGCAGGAGGCACAAGACTTTTTCAGCGACCTCCAGGTGGAAGTCACACTATCCAGCCGATTCCTAGGAGGATTATGCATCGGTGATGAAGCGGGTATACAGCAGTTTGTCAGCAACAAAGTTGCATCGTGGGTTAAGAGCGTGGAACACCTCTCTGATGCTGCCAAAGCAACCCACAAGCAGCTTATTGCGCGTCCCTCTCCTGTGAATGGTCATACATTCACCGCGTTGTCGAAGGCCATGAAGCCGAGTACGCCCCGCTACGTGACATCATTCGGCAACAGTTCACGCCTGCTGTCCTGGGTAGAGAGGTCCTTGAGCGAGAACATAAGTTACTCGCCCTCCCTGCCAAGTTCGGTGGCCTCGCAGACCCCACCGAAACAGCACCGGGTGCCCATGCAGTGTCGAAAGATGCTACTCGGACTCTGGCGCGCTCCATCTCCTCCGGTCATCCAGTGGTCATCAATGATCATTCTCGTCATTGCCAACTAGCGACGAGCCAAGCAAGCCGGATAAGGGACGAGCAAGCAGGGGCACTCAGCAAGGATCTTCTTCAAGACCTCCCCAAAACGGAACGGCGCACTCTCTCCCGCATCGTCGACGGACATGCTTCCGGCTGGCTGACCGTCCTACCGCTCCGTCAGGAAGGCTACGACATGTCCGCAACCCAGTTTCGGGATCAGCTGGCAATCCGCTACGCCAGGCAGCCCAATTCTCGTCCGTCTCACTGTGACGGATGTGGCGCCCCGTTCACCCTCCAGCACGGCCTTGACTGCCATAAGGGCGGCCTTGTCAAGAGAGGCCACAACGACCTCCGTGACAGTGATGCCAAGCTTGCCGACATTGCCTTCGGCGGCGTCACCATCGAGCCGATCCTCATCCCGGAACAGAACAGGAATGGTCGGCCTATGCTCCAAGCGGACTGGCTCGCTCGCGGAGTATGGGAAGGCAACCGGGTGGCGTTTTTCGATAACCGCATCGTAGATGCTGACGCACCCAGTTATGCCAAGGCCTACCTGTCATGGAATGCCACCGCCAACAAAGCAGCTGCAGCGAAGAAGAGGAAGTACAAGCATGCCGCTGAAGAGCTACGAGGCTCTTTCACTCCTTTGGTGTGTTCCACTGATGCTGTCCTCCACCGCGAGTACAGTGCGTACCAGAAGCGTCTCGCCAGCCGCTTAGCAGCGAAATGGGAGAAGCCCTTCTCTGCCATGATGGCTTGGGTACGCATGCGCACTCAGTTCGCCATTTTCAGCGCCGTGGACATGCGTCTGCGAGGCTCCCGTCGCCGTCTTTAATATGGGACTCTCCGTACATGACGGTGCCGGCATTGGAATCGGCCACTGAGTCATGTTCTCGTTCTGTTTTTCTAACTTATTATACCTTTTCACGGATGGTCCTTTATCACTGTCTTTTTCTCACTGTAGCTCCTCATTGTTGTTTTTTCTTTTTTTTTACCAGGCGTGGGCCATCCCCTGATTTCATAGGTGCCAAACATTTTTTTACGTTTTTCAAAAAATAAATTATTTACTTGAAAAAAAGGACTATAAGAGTACTCTTGGTAATGGGTTGAGTACTATAAGAGTACTCTTGGTAATGCTGGTTACGCTTTAGTAAGGAGTGACACCGTTAGGCGCTGCATCTGCCGCTACGGTTTACTGGGTGTTAGCGGCCGTCGTGATTTCCCTTCGGGAACGGACACGATGATTTACTTTACTTTATAAGGAGTGACATCAGACACGTAACTCGTGCGCTAGTTTGCCAGACTTCTACTCCAAAGCATGATCATAATACAGTCATGTACATGTACATGTTTTAGGCCTTGACGGATTATGCTAATATTTTCGTGAAATTATGCTTTTCGCATTGCTGAAAAAATTGCAGAATTATGCTATTTTTATGCTAAAAGTTATCATATTATGCCGCATTATGCTCACATAATTATGCTTCTAATGTACATGTATATATGGTTCTGTGCAAAATAACAAGGGAATTGTTTTGTAGAGGGCGTTATTCTGTAGTAGCAAAAGTTCAATGGGGTCAACGCACCGTCCGACCTAGCTACGACCGTCACTGATTGCAGTGGACTGGACATGTTATCACGGGAGTCATAAACCTACGACTTCCTGGTGCATCTACCGTACTTGTACAATGTACATGTACTTGTACAACATGTACAACTGTATGGAATTTGATGCGAACAGGCGGATTATGCGATTATTATGCAATTTGCCTCGAATTTTGCGATTATTCGATTTTGGTAGGAATTATGCGAAAAATTATGCTAGCATAATCCGTCAAGGCCTAACATGTTTGGGTTTTTTGGGTTTTTTTTACAAGATACACAACTCACCGGCAGGCACATGGGGCTAGCATGGGGTGAGATGGTGCTGGTGGGGCTTGCCAGGCTCAACCGACCAGAGGTCTCGGCATCTTCAAATGGCAGACGCACCAAATTAGGGAGGAAAGCATAAGCATGAGGGGAAAAAAGCAGGGGAGAAAAAGGGAGATTTAGAACGAAGGAGAGGATCTAATTTGGAACACAGCGGAAAATAGCAAATAATCAGCAGATAATAGGAGTAAAAGGAGAGTGTCAAATGAAGGGTGCAATAGGCTAGCAGTGGAGATTGGCTACTCAGGATTGGCGACAATTAGGCTTGGGGTGGGAGAAGCAGGAGCATAATCCCGGAGGAGGCTAGAGGCGGTCGGTTGCCCAGTCCCAGTCAGACTGCCTCAGGTGGTCATAGACCTTCTGTAACAGGTAGCCGAGTGGTAGGCGCAGTTCAATCAACACGACTTAAGCTTTTATTCTTCTTCTCTCAGGTACACACCTGGGATATAATTATTAGTAAAAGAAGAAGCGGCAAATAAATAGGATTTTCTCTCCGGTGCACACCTGGAGGTTGAATACTTCTTCTTCTTCTTGGTTTTGTCGTTGCTATAAAATCTAATCAAAACAGAAATGTGCAGCAGCTTTTATGCAGCAGACGCCGTACGCTTACATGCGGAGATACACTACATATACATCAGGTAAAGTTCCGTATTACTTCCGTTTTACTTCCGTATTAGCCAGGCAGGGATACTACACTTCTTCTTGAAGGTCTGCATCGACTTCTGGGAGGGGCGGGCACTGGGAGTAAATTCCAGGTGTCAATCATACAGTGGGGGAAGGACCGACGGACATTGTTCCGAGACTGAGGTGGGACAGTCTTGGTCAGCTGGAACGGATGGTGCCTTACAATTGTGCGCACGCTGGCTCGGTTGCGGGCCCGGGCTGGGGCTGGCGCTGGCGGGGCCGGGGTAGGATAGCTGTAACCATGGCAGGTCCAGTCAGACAGTGGAGCTTGAGCAGGTAGCAGAGGGCAGCAACAGAACGACGGATGTCCAGGCTGGTCAGGTAGCAGCCATCACCGATGACGTGGAGTGCTTTGCGTTGGATGGCTGTGAGCTTGGCTAGTGTGGAGGGTGCTGCACTCATCCATACCAGCATCCCATACTCCAGGATCGGCCGAACAAACCCACGGTATACTACGGCACGGCATCGTGGGTTGAGAGCCATGGCAGCCTTGCGGAAGAAGCCGAGTCGCGGCGCACCGCGTATTGCGAGGGACCGTATGTGCTGCTTGAAGCATAGCTGTCTGTCGAATGTTACTCCTAAGAGGCGGAGCTGATCCACCTCAGGTACGTCTGTCCCCTGGAATGTGATAGAGGGAACTGGGTGGTGGGATCGTCGGTGGGTGATCGTGAGTGCTTGCGACTTTGTCGGCTCAAAGCTGATTCGCCAGAGGGTGCCCCAGTCGGCAAGTGCGTCAACAGCCTGCTGGAGCATTGTTGTTGTTGTTGTTGTTGTTGTTGTTGTTGTTGTTGTTGTTGTTGTTGTTGTTGTTGTTGTTGTTGTTGTTGTTGTTGTTGTTGTTGTTGTTGTTGTTGTTGTTGTTGTTGTTGTTGTTGTTGTTGTTGTTGTTGTTGTTGTTGTTGTTGTTGTTGTTGTTGTTGTTGTTGTTGTTGTTGTTGTTGTTGTTGTTGTTGTTGTTGTTGTTGTTGTTGTTGTTGTTGTTGTTGTTGTTGTTGTTGTTGTTGTTGTTGTTGTTGTTGTTGTTGTTGTTGTTGTTGTTGTTGTTGTTGTTGTTGTTGTTGTTGTTGTTGTTGTTGTTGTTGTTGTTGTTGTTGTTGTTGTTGTTGTTGTTGTTGTTGTTGTTGTTGTTGTTGTTGTTGTTGTTGTTGTTGTTGTTGTTGTTGTTGTTGTTGTTGTTGTTGTTGTTGTTGTTGTTGTTGTTGTTGTTGTTGTTGTTGTTGTTGTTGTTGTTGTTGTTGTTGTTGTTGTTGTTGTTGTTGTTGTTGTTGTTGTTGTTGTTGTTGTTGTTGTTGTTGTTGTTGTTGTTGTTGTTGTTGTTGTTGTTGTTGTTGTTGTTGTTGTTGTTGTTGTTGTTGTTGTTGTTGTTGTTGTTGTTGTTGTTGTTGTTGTTGTTGTTGTTGTTGTTGTTGTTGTTGTTGTTGTTGTTGTTGTTGTTGTTGTTGTTGTTGTTGTTGTTGTTGTTGTTGTTGTTGTTGTTGTTGTTGTTGTTGTTGTTGTTGTTGTTGTTGTTGTTGTTGTTGTTGTTGTTGTTGTTGTTGTTGTTGTTGTTGTTGTTGTTGTTGTTGTTGTTGTTGTTGTTGTTGTTGTTGTTGTTGTTGTTGTTGTTGTTGTTGTTGTTGTTGTTGTTGTTGTTGTTGTTGTTGTTGTTGTTGTTGTTGTTGTTGTTGTTGTTGTATACTTTATTTATAGTGGAAATCAAAGCAGGCAAAATGCCTAATAACATTGGACCCACTGTGAATAAAATGTAAAAGGATATTGTGGAAAAGTAGATATAAGAGAAAAAGAGAAAGGAAAGAAAAACGGAAGGTTGTTTGCAACGAACAGATATCAATCCAGTGAGCATTGGAAAACCTATGTCGCTGATTATACTGCAAGGCTTGAGATTTGAAATCCAAATACCTATTTGAACATTTTGCTCCTGGTGGCAATCTATTCCACATAATGGCCCCATCGTGCGTTAGGCGCTTAGGAGAACGAGCAGTGCTAGCAGGTGGGACCACAAGCAAGTTGCTTTGGCCTCCTCGAGTGCGAGTTGAGGGCACGACAGCAAAAAAGGACTGAAATACGGTGCTACATGCATCATGCAAACATCGCCAGATGAAACAAAACATATTCAAGTGCACAGAAACCTGTAGATCACATACATCCATTCGATTTAGCAGGAGAGCAGTTCTGCTCCACTGTGGCGACTTGCAGACTGCCCGAGCGGCACGTTTGAACAGCCTATATAGCCGTTGTTCCTGAGCAACTGTCGAATACAGCGTTGCGACTCCATCTGGGATATTAGCTCGGGTTGTGATACACTTATTATACCGTGGTGTCGTCGGCATAATTATATTTATACTGCGAGTTTAGCCTCTTCAGGTAGGTGGTCCTCTGCATCGTTGATGTATATCAGGAACAGGGTTGGGCCGAGGATGCTGCCCTGCGGCACCCCTGACTGGATGTCACGGGAAGTAGAGGCCTGGCCACCTACGACAACTATGATCTTGCGGCTAGTGAGATAACTCTGCAGCCAACAGAGCAGGGGCCCTTTGACACCGTATTGCTCTGCCTTGTGAAGGGCTCCTGGGTGTGAGACCTTGTCGAAGACCCCAGCGATGTCCACTGCGAGCAACCTGACAAGGCCTCCCTGGGAAGCTGTCTGGTGCCACTCATGCTGGAGTGCGATCAGAAGGTCTGATGTGCCCAGTCCGGCGCGGAAGCCGAATTGCTGCGACGACAGAATAGAATTCTTCTCCAGGAAGCTGGACAGACCACGTTGATTATCGACTCCATGCATTTGGACATGGCACACAACAGGGAAACTGGTCGGTAATTCTTGTACCATTAGATCCACACTACTGTATTGTGGGATGATGTCATTCTCCTAACCCCTGTAGATCTGGGATTCACTGGCCAGAAAAAGCCATGCACTTCATACATGTAGCTGTGTGGTGTAGACCAGGCTGAATAGTGGCGGTCAATTCTTCGGCTTTGCAAGCTGTTGAATGGTGCAATCCCAGCACAAGCTGCTGCTGTAGCATCGCTATCATCGCCTCCGGCGAGGCGTCCAATGGTCCAATGGTAGATCTGTACATTCAATTGTGGATCTCTCAACGACAAACCCGGCGCATCGGACACGCACACAGCGGATGTGTGTCACACTGCTTGATTTTGATTTTAGGGAAGAGAACTGTTGACGGTTGCTTGTACCGGTATTATGCATGTACATGTTACGTGTGGGCCGGAACACGCACAAACCTACTCAATAATGAACACATCTGAAATCCAGATGTCCCAGGTCCAGGTCAACGACAACGGTCCTCCAGAAGAAAACGTGCGTCTCACATTCACACAGTGTCCCGGATACTACGTACATGTACAGTATGTACATTGTACATACTGTACATGTACGTGATGTACAGTGTATGTAAAATTGTGTCATGTACATTTTATTTATTCATTTATTTATTTCTGCACCTCGTGGCATGTCAAGACAGCCAATTGACTTGAGGAGAGGGTGAGACCAACCGAACCACGGAAGAAGAGAAAAAAGAAAATGAAGAGCACGTACACAAAGTGGGAAGGGATTAGCAACTTACAAAGCAATGGGATGCTCAGCGAGCTATGCAGCGGAAATGGGGACTGTGACTTTGTTTACTGGGAGATACATACACATGTACATGTATATTGTACATGTGTGTATGTTTATTATACATGTAGCATTTCATAGAGCTGAGGCAGCGGAATAACATTGTTTTCACGCCTCCCCACCCCAGCACACTGATCGGTAGGTGCTTTACCACAGCAGCGAGAAGTACCAATGCCATATTTGGCGGGACGGATGATCAGAAAGAGATGATCCAAAGGAACAATTTCCATGACATTGTATTATGTACTTGTACGTCCAGGCCTGAGGGGTGGAGGATTCCAGACAGACATGGACTGCCACTTGTCAAGCGCATTCTAGAATCGTGATTCAAGTTCATTCAACTACATGTGCAGTATTGTATTTCCTTCCACCCTAGCTAGGATGTGCCTTGGCGATACGGCACTACATGATTGTACATGTACATGATTGTATAATTACGTACAATGTACTGTAGGTATCATCATCATCATCATCATCATCATCACAAGCCCATAGCCGTCAGGCGTCACAGAGCAAGTATGCACAAGCGAGCGCCATAAAAATCGATCGCGTGCAGCGTACGAAAAAGGTCTTTTTCTACTTTTCTTTTTTTACGGGAAACCACGAACCTCGAGAACAGAATACTGCATGGTAGAGGTGGCTGCAGACGCAACTGTGGTGGTGAAACTGGAGCCTCTCCGCCGCCCTGCGGTCTCGGCTTCAGCGACACTTCAGTGCACCAAAAGGTGGGGAGGGCTATTTTGACAAAATGATGAGGGGAAGGGATCCGCCATGACCGTGTGCACGGACTACGTCTCTCGGCAACAAAGAATGCAACAAACAAAGAATATTGAACGTGCGCAGGTTGGTGAGGATGAAGAGACTAGCAAGACCATCGGACAAACAGGTCTAACTTCAACTACATGTACAATATATGTACTACTTGACGACGCAAGGTAACGCAAGACCACCTACATGTACATGTACATGTAAAAAAAGCCGAGTTGTCCGCATCCGTAGGAACGCCACCACCCTCTAGGATCAAGGCGCAGATGCAGCTCCTAACCGGTGGGAGGTGAGTAGATCAGACCCACCGCAAAGTGGTCAAAGACCGAAATCCCATTAACTGCATCCATGTTTCCCTCGTGCCAGGCCACGACTTCCCAATTAATTAACTGTGGGTCGCAGCACGGCTGCATGTAACTTACATATTGGAGGTGGAGCTAGTTTTGAACTAGTATTGGGTTATACATTTGTATACTACCATGTGTAGCGTCTCTGACGTTCTCGCATCATGACATCATCATTTGTTTGCATGTACACGTCATATTTTCCTCATCATCACAAACACCGATTCACCATACTCTGGCACACATTGTAATACCTACTACACGTACTTCGCTACCATAATAATTATGTAATGTTTGGCTAGCATAGTTCCAATACACATTACGACATCTTTTGATGTTACGCACTCCTCGCCTACAACGCTATTGTAGAAAAGTAGTCTTTACTCATCTCTTGTAAGTTCTGTTTGCATCCAAACACTTCTTCCAAACAGCACACGTCAGATATCTAACAAAACAACAAACTTCATTGCACAGTCTTCTATCACAATCTCTTTCCTATATAAACCTCCTTTCTCTTCACTTTCTTCATGACATTTAGTGTTCGCCAGTCTTGTAAAGATCTTGGAAACTAACACTCGTTGCACTGTATCTAGACTACTAAATTGGTGACCCCCGACGTGAGTAAAGTGCAATATGTCCAGCGACGATGGTTCTTCCGCTTCCGCCTCTGGAGCTTCAGCTGCCGCTAGCTCCTCCGCCCCGGCCCAAAACCAACCACTCGCCCGCAACGACCAACACGACGCACCGGACCGTCCGGTGTCTGCCATCACCTTCCGACTGCCGCAGTACTGGCCCGGCGATCCGCAGCTTTGGTTTGCACAGGCAGAAGCGCATTTTGCCAACCATCGCATCACCAACCCGCGGGCCAAGTATAATGTCGTCGTGAGTTCGCTGGCTCCTGAATACGCCGCTGAGATTCGGGACTTGCTCCTAGCGCCGCCAGCCGAGGAGCCGTACCAAGTCCTGAAAGAGGCGCTCACCGCACGCACACAAAAGTCCGATCAGGCACGGTTGCGTGAGCTACTCTCAACAGCCGACATCGGGGACAGCCGACCAAGTCGCGTCCTCCGACGCATGCAACAGCTTTTAGGCAGTAAGTCGCTAGACCCAACTAATAACTATCCTGCGCGAGCTATTTGTACAGCGTTTGCCCGTGACGGTCCGCCTGATTCTGGCTGCAACACCTGCAAGCCTCAGCCTGGACGAACTTGCAGCGCTTGCTGACAAGGTGGTTGAAAGCACGTGCTCAACCCCACTCACCGGTACAAGTGTTCACGCTCTGAGTGAAGCCCCTAGCCCTGCTCGGTCTAGTACGTATACGGCCTTATCATGTAGATCTACAGCGTCCACAGATGCGGAACAGGCCTGCACCGCTGACAGGGCTGAGATGGCCCAGCTCCGAGCTGAACTCGCCAAGCTGACGTCCGCTGTGAATGTGATGACCCGTGACACCGGTGCCCCTTCCCAGCGTGGCCGCCAACGAGAGCGTAGTCCCGGGCCACCGTCACGCCACCCAAGTGCCTCCAGGTCTCCCGGCCGTGACAATCACGACGACCTTTGCTGGTATCACCGTGCGTTCGGTGCGAAGGCGAACAAATGCCGAGACCCCTGCCGATTCCTGTCGGGAAACGGGAAGGCCAGCCACTAGTCGCGACCGCTAGTGTGGTTGGCCCCTCGAATACCGCTACCGGTCGCCTACTATTCGTCAAGGATCGCTCCCAGTCCGTCGAGTTCCTTGTCGACACCGGCGCCGCCGTCAGTGTTCTTCCTCCGTCATTCGTAACTCTGTCTCGTCGTGTTCATCGCAATAGCCCTCGCCTCCGTGCAGCGAATCAGAGCAGCATCGCCACGTACGGTCAGCAGCTGCTAGATTTAGACTTAGGTCTCCGACGCACTTTCAAATGGGTCTTCGTCGTTGCTGACGTCAGCTATCCGATCCTGGGTGCGGATTTCCTTGGCCACTTCCAACTCACTGTCGACCTGGCCGCCAGATGTCTCCGGGACTCCACTACTCAACTTGCCGTTGTCGGATCCGCCTCGGATGTCAGCACCTCCGCTACCAACCTGCTGGACACTGATAGCCCTAGTGAGTATTCTGCCCTGCTGAGTGAGTTTCCTGACCTTGTCCGACCGACCACTGGTGACTCGCCTGTCAAGCACAATGTGACACACCGCATAGTCACAGATGGCCACCCCGTCCACGCTAAGCCTCGCCGTCTGGCACCCGACCGCCTTGCTGTCGCTAAGTGTGAGTTCCAACACATGTTAGATTTAGGCATTATTCGTCCCTCCTCTAGTGCATGGTCATCCCCTCTGCATATGGTGCCAAAGAAATCCGGTGACTGGCGACCCTGTGGTGATTACCGAGCCTTGAATGACTGCACGATCCCCGACCGCTATCCCATCCCGCATATTCAAGACTTTACGTCCCACCTGCATGACAAGATCATATTCTCTAAGATTGACCTCGTCCGTGCATACCACCACATTCCTGTGCACCCTGACGACATCCCGAAAACTGCCATCACCACCCCCTTTGGACTGTTTGAGTTTGTCCGCATGCCCTTTGGCCTTCGCAACGCAGCCCAGACATTCCAACGCTTCATTGACCAGGTAGTTTCAGACCTTCCCTTCTGCTTTGCATATCTGGATGACTTGCTCATTGCTAGCGCCTCACCCGCTGAACATATGGCCCACCTTCGCTGCATATTCTCCCGCCTTGCTTCACATGGCATCTTGATCAACGTCCGGAAGTCGCAGTTCGGCCAGGATGAGCTTGACTTCCTGGGACATCACGTGACTGCCTCAGGTATCCGACCTCTCGACGCTCGCATGACCGCCATTCGTGAATTCCCACAGCCAGCTAGTGTTCGTAAGCTCCGTGAGTTCATCGGCTTCGTCACGTTCTATCACCGATTTCAGCCACATCTTGCTGCTAAGCTCGCACCTCTGCACGCTATGCTTGAGAAACGCCACCGCACCAAAGGCGCGCTCGTCTGGTCCGACTCGGCCATCGCTGCTTTCAATGATGTCAAAGCTGCGTTCACTGAGGCCATCACACTTCACCATCCTCGCCCGGATGCCGCCTACAGCTTGATGGTCGACGCTTCAGACATTGCTGTTGGTGCCGTCCTCCAACAAGAGCTAGATGGTGAGTGTTATCCTGTTGCCTTCTTTTCACGCAAGTTAAAGCCTGCTGAGACACGCTACAGCACCTTCTGTCGAGAGCTCCTCGCTATTTACCTAGCCATTAAGCATTTCCGACACTTCCTGGAAGGGCGTGTCTTCCATGTGTGCACCGATCACAAGCCTCTGACACATGCCATCCACAGCCGTTCACAGACCCACAGCCCGCGTCAACAGCGCCATTTGTCGTACATTGCTGAGTTCACGACAGATATTCGTCATGTCAAGGGTTCTCAGAATGCTGCCGCTGATGCACTGTCACGATGCCACCTACCCGATGAGCCCGTCTCTGCCATCACTGCCATTGACACAGCTTCCTTTGCCGCCGCTCAACAAGATGATCCAGACTTGCCCAGTCCTGGTAAGGATCCATCCACTTCGCTATGCTGGCAATCTATAGCTCTGCCCATGACTGATCACTCGCTCATCTGTGACACCTCTACTGCGTCTGCCCGCCCGTATGTACCTGCCAAGCTGCGCCGTGCTGTTTTCAATTCGCTTCACGGCCTCTCCCACCCTGGTACCCGCGCTACCAGGCACCTGATTACAGCTCGCTACGTCTGGCCCGCGATGAACAAGGATATTAGTGAGTGGTGTCGTTCCTGCCACGCTTGTCAGCAGTCTAAAGTTCAGCGCCACACCACATCTCCCGTGAGTGCATTCAAGCAACCTGATGCCCGTTTCTCCCATGTCCATGTCGACATCGTAGGCCCGCTTCCATCTTCTAGTGAGTCTCGCTACCTCTTGACGATGGTAGATCGCTTTACTCGCTGGCCCGAAGCAGTACCTATTCCCGACATTACAGCCGAAACCGTCGCTCGCCAGTTTGTTGCCACCTGGGTCGCCCGATTTGGTGTTCCCACTGTGCTCACAACCGACCGAGGTGCCCAATTTGAGTCATCCCTGTGGTCATCGCTCATGTCACTACTTGGCACATCTCGCATTCGCACAACGGCTTACCACCCGGCTGCCAACGGCATGGTAGAGCGCTTTCACAGACAACTGAAAGCTGCACTCCGAGCTTCCGACAATCCACAGCGCTGGACGGAACATCTGCCACTAGTCCTGCTCGGCATTCGCTCCTCCCTGAAGGCTGACCTCAACTGCTCAGTTGCAGAAATGGTCTACGGTTGCCACCTCCGCCTGCCAAGTGATTTCCTCACTGACGAGCCTGAGCCATTTCCGGATCCGACGTCCTATGTCAGCCGCCTCAAACAAGCCATGTCCGAGCTCCGCCCTACACAACCCCGCAAGCCACCCACCCAGCATCCGTTCATTCCAGCTGACCTCTCGACATGCTCTCATGTCTTCATTCGCACAGATGCAACACGAACGCCCCTCCAACGTCCTTACACTGGTCCACACCGAGTCCTGGAACGTCATGATAAGTACTTCCGCCTCGACCTCAACGGCCGCTCCGACACAGTATCCATCGACCGACTCAAACCCGCATTCCATGACAACCAGTCTGTCGACCATTGCCATCCGACCAAGCCGACGCCATCGCTCGCATTCGACGTGCCTCCGCCACGCCAAACACGAGCTGGTCGTCAAGTCAGATTTCCCGCCTATTTCTGACACTCTCTCGCTTATCCCATTTGCTTGCTCTCACTTTATCGCGCTAGTTATCGCTCATTACTCATTCACTAGGAGGGGAGCTCTGTAGCGTCTCTGACGTTCTCGCATCATGACATCATCATTTGTTTGCATGTACACGTCATATTTTCCTCATCATCACAAACACCGATTCACCATACTCTGGCACACATTGTAATACCTACTACACGTACTTCGCTACCATAATAATTATGTAATGTTTGGCTAGCATAGTTCCAATACACATTACGACATCTTTTGATGTTACGCACTCCTCGCCTACAACGCTATTGTAGAAAAGTAGTCTTTACTCATCTCTTGTAAGTTCTGTTTGCATCCAAACACTTCTTCCAAACAGCACACGTCAGATATCTAACAAAACAACAAACTTCATTGCACAGTCTTCTATCACAATCTCTTTCCTATATAAACCTCCTTTCTCTTCACTTTCTTCATGACATTTAGTGTTCGCCAGTCTTGTAAAGATCTTGGAAACTAACACTCGTTGCACTGTATCTAGACTACTAAACATGTAACACATGCACATGTAACTTGGGGCTCAAACGTACATGTACAACCATGTACATGTATGTCACATACATGTACGTTTGTAGATCAAGAGGGGCAGCCAAGCGAAGACGAACTGTCATAAACCGAAAGCCACTACGGTATCCTAGTCTTAATATTAATGTAACCATGATGTAACGATGACATGTTAGGTATAATAACAAGTAGTTTCACAAAACGTACATGTACGTTCCACCGGTGACCCCTCATGGGAACTTTCCGTACCTGAGCCCTCTAAGTAACTTAGTTGTAACGTTGTTAGTTCGCGTCGCTTGGTGTACATGTACATGTACATGTATGTGTTGGAGCTACATGTACAATGCAGTTGTCAGGTTATTGAATGTGTCAATGTCCGTGTCAGTTTTGTGCCTTGTTGTCGCACTACCTGACCCGATAATATCTAACATGGATACAGCATTGGGTAACATGGATACCCGATAATATCTCGTCTAATACCGTGGTGGACTGTTAGCCAAACCTCGTATCTTATTGGTCCTTACTTCTTAGCTCATCATCCGAGACTCAATTGATTGGGAAATTTACAACTAAGTTACTCGCCTGCTACATGTACTAGTATGCGAATTAGGCAGTTACCTCGCTCAAATCATTAATTTTTTCAGCGCCTTGTCCTCAACCACTTTTTGCAACATTGTGAACAGCTACATCTACTACACGTACAGTACGTGTAAGTGGGATCATTTCCATGTGAAGCCAGAGTGCAGGGATCAACCGCTTTGGCGGCGAAATAGCCTCTCATCTTTCTAGGATTCGTTTTGGACCTCTCTCCCCTTTCCTGATAAGATCCAGATATACATGTACGAGTAGACAAAGTGTCTAGAGTCCTTGCTGTAAGTACGAGTACGAGTAGAATAATGATGTAAATTTCCTTATACATTTTACTTCAGTAGTTACAGTTTTTTTGACGGGGTAACGGCCTCCTTTACGGGCAAGATAAAGTCATGTAGACGTGAAAAAATTGAGATAACATGAAAAGTAAAATAGAATTTTATTCAAGTACCATACTTCAGTAGTTACAGTTTATCGAGTTCAAGTAGATACATGTATCTGCTGCTTGTGTCTAGTGTTTTGTTTTGATGTACATGTACTGTACATGCACATCAACTGCACTTACTTACATACAGTGTACATGTACACTCCACACTAGTTCGTATTTTGTACATTACAATTCTCCCGTTTTACTCACATCACACCAATAGTACATGTACCTGTATACCACCAGTGTCTGACAATGAGCAAGTTCTAGCGCGTGTGCGTGTGTGTGTGTGTGTGTGTGTGCGCGTGGGCGCGTGTGTACGTGCGCGTGCGTGTTTGTGGGTGTACGGACTCTGTACCTCGCAGCTGTTCCGCGAGTTTTATGTCAGGTTGAATTACTTTCTACACCTCACAACTCACTGTTCATTTCTGGAATATGAACTCAATAAAATCATGATCCAAACCACGATGATGTAATGTAGGGATACTATGACTCATAATTGTGTGGTGCAAAATGCAAGAGGTCGACAAATACCGGACAAACCAGTGACGCCATCATGGTGTTTCCTAACCGCTAGGAGGCTACCAACTATCAACACACTGCGAGCATTACCCTCTGCATCATGTGACATGTGTGGGCACCTGGATACCATCCGCACGAACACGGTGCAACCATGGCCCAACATGCAGGGGATGAGTGTACGGGATATCTGCATGTCCCACACCTGCCGGGATAATCCCAGAATAGCAGTTTTGCTCCAAACAAATACCAAGGGAGAGAAGAGGAGAGCACCCTAGAAGACCGAGCTTGCATGTGCACGTACATGTACATGCACGTGTACATGTACATAAGTACATTGTACAATGTACAATGTACACGTATATCTACAGGCAAAGCACATATTCTGCTTCAGTTGAACGATCTGCAAGCATTCGAAAGATAGCAATCGAGAACACAGTATAACTGCTATTACGATTCTGTTTTTTTTGGATACTTTTAGGATACTAAGGTAAACCGTTCTCGACAATCATTTTGTTCGTCGCGAACAAGCAGTGGAAGTGAAAAAGGTGTTTTGACAACCCAACTCCTCTGTTCAACAGAGCTTCGTTCTGTGGCCCATGGCAACGCTGGGAATCGCGCCAATCATGGCTTCGGATGGACGCAATCACGCTGCGTCGTCACGTGACTCGGACAAGGCCCGGGAGAAGTCTCGACACGTCTGGTGCGTTCATTTGCTGACAGAGCGATGGAGAAGAACCAAGCAAGAAGCGATAGGTACGTGCAGTGTACAATGCTAGTTTAAAATGTCCATGTCCATATCCATGTCCATATCCATGTCCATGTCCATGTCCATGTTCATGTCCGTCAAAAGTACTCAACCGTGTTTAGTATGGGCACAAACCAAAATTTCATTTCCGAATGGGTAGAGGGTGACGTAGAGAAGACATGAAAATGATAAACGGACAAAGACAAATAGGAGCAATGTATACAAAAAGAAAAGAACAACAACACCATGTTGTGTTGCAAACGGAACACAACTGCAAGCAAAGGACTAAAAAGGAACGTATGTTGTACTTGAGTATTATTGTACATGTTCCTGTAGGCTGTAGTCAATAGACACGATTTCCCTTTGTTGTATACTGAAGGGAAAACTGGAAAGTCTTGGATCTCGTTTGAACAATATCTACTAACACCAGTGGCCAGTGGCAGTGGCTCTACAGTGAGTGATTTCCAAAGTACATGTACATGTATATACCCGTACAGTCATGATTGTGTACACGTACACGTACACGTACATGTACGTGTACGTGTACGTTGTAGAAAAGAAAAAGGACCAAGTAACTACAGTGCAAGTTATTACGCTATAATGACTAATGTCCACTAAACCACCAGCTACTTAATTTAACAATCCGTTCATGCGATAACCTTGCATACGACGGACACTGACCGACGGTACTGACGTTCTACAACTAACTGGCTATCAGCTCTAGCACGTCTTGGATGCGCACTCCAACAGGCTTGGCTCTCCATTCCAGCCCATACATACATGTACATTAAGATTGTGCAAGTAGTATCACTGAGTTGTAAGGGTAAAACTGGTTACAATTGTATGTGAATATTCTGACAAAAGCGACCACCTTTCCTGGTAGCCCCTTTGCGCAGGGCAGGGCCACTCGAAAATTAGATTTGCTGATGCTCCCAGTTCGTATTGTAGACATGGTGATCATATCAGATAGCTACCTTAGACAGGAGCAGTCGCAGTTGCACTGACTGACTGACTGAGGGAGATGGATGTGGGTAACAGTGAGTTACTACAAGAGATTGCTCCTCAACACAATGGATGAACGCTGATTGTCTTTCGTCATAAAAACACGCGCGATCGGCAAGAAGGATCTCCTGGGAGTTTGCGAAAACATTGCAGTTCAGACTTGTCACCGACATGTAATCGGTAACATACAATGAAGCCTTTGATGTAACAGTCGGGTCCTGAAATTCGTAAGGATTCTGCCAACTGAAGTGCTCGCATGCTCCAAGTTGCTTACTTGCTTTGGTCCACACGGGCCGCACAGACCTGGACATTCTGCCGAGTCTCGCGTTGTCTCTCTCCCGCATAGACGCAGCTTAGCTCCAGGCTGTGATGATGCAATGTGCTGGCAATGGTATGCTGTACGAAGGGCAGTCCGATAGTATCTGCACTAGCCACGAGGGTGAGCGCCAACAGTATCTCCACTAGCCACTAGCTACGAGGGTTAGCGACTGACAGGACTAGCAGGCCTTATGATGACAGCCCGTTGACACATGTTAGTGTCGACAGAACGAGAGAATCTTCTTTTGGACATGTAGTGGACGGCGAGAATCTCAGAACAGACATAGTCCTTGCCTCCATGCAGCCACTGGACATGTAGTCCTTGCCTCCATGCAGACCGTTGCTCAACTCGAGCTGCTCCGCATCCCTCTTGGCCTTCCCTTCTTGTCCATCGCTTCTTGTTCAACCCTTTTCAGGTCCATCTCTTCGTGTCCAAGAAGATTGGCCCATCCCTTCTTAGCATTAGGGGCCTCCTCTCCGCTATGTTTTTCACACAACACTAGATCCAAACAAGGCAATTCTGTGGACGTCTTCTTCCCGGTCGCTCTACTGTCTGCACTATCTACATTATCCGCTACATTATCTACAATCATGTACTTGCGAGCCTGGGTAGGGAGGAGAAAGCGACCTTTGCGAGCCGAAAAGCCCTTTTTAAGGCACCAATAGTTGCAGTGATACCTTCCCAGAGGTTGAACGAAAGTAATGTCTGCACCAGCATAGACATACATGTACATGTACATGTATCACTGTGCGAAGAAGTGATGTGCAATGAACCGTCTTGCTTCCTCCTCCCCTCCCATCCCCCTAGTTGGTTGTCTGATGGCTCACTGATGATTATTTTAGTTTGCGTATGGCAATAATAGTAATATGTACCTAGAGAAGCACATCCATAGTGCCTAGTGTTCGGGAATACACCGCTATAGACTACTAGTATCACTACAATGAGTGCCTGTGGATATCTGGTCGAAAACTGTCGATCCACAGACGGAGGAGAACAACAGTGTGAATGCGAGTCACAGCAGCAGTGTCCACCCGCTCGCTTAATTTAAAGTTCTCTGCTGAATGCCGCGTCGGGGTCAGATACTGCTTGATCTACTGGCCGTACACCGGCTGTGGCACGGCCACCAGCCAGTGCGGACGGTTGCTGTGCGAATCGTGGAATCTTTGCCTCTCAGTCTCACACCATTCCCCTCCTCGACTCAGAGTGACTCAGACTCCTAATTCACACTGCACACCACGGTCATGCAGCCATCTGGTACATGATGCAAACCTTGAAGGCTTGATCAACTAAACCTGGCTGGCTCTGTGCAGCTGAGACCATGCGTTCGTCATTACTCGTAATACTCGTTATTCGTGCCTTCTCCTACCAGTAATCCCAGTAATCCCAGTAATCCCAGTAATCCCGCAATGCACTACAACACATGTACATGTCCAGATGTCCTCCATGCAGCGAGTCTCAAGTCTCCAGGGATCTCTTTTCCATTTTTCTAGAACTCCCTGGCTCGATTCGCCCGCTCATTCGCAATCACCGACTGCGGTATCATCGGATATAAAATTAATGGTCGTTGCACGGTTGCACTTGATCATTAATTTTCATATGGTTCAGTGATACTGATAGCTGCCAATCAGTGACGGGCAATCCCTGCATCATAGTTCATACTGCCTTTTTTTCTTCTTGTTTTTCTTATACTGTACAATAGTACAATGAGTCAATGACCCTGGACATTACTACTACTAGTACATGTACATGTACAATGTACAATGTGATTGTACTAAGCTGCTTGACAACACCTGTTAGCTTTGACACACGGACAGGATTTTGACATTTTAAAATTTTGTCAGCGGGTACGGTATGCTAGCAGCGACACAGCTACAGACTGCTGCTTGTGTGTGATACCTACTAGTACAATGTGAGATGTACATGTACATGTTCCCATCGCAAATACAGCCAACGCTGCAACGGTATGAGAGACTACTAGTAGACCTCCCACAGTTCGCACGTCCATAATTTATTTTTACTCACATCTGTCGACAGCTACTATTATAATGTAGCCTGTCATTGTTGTGATAACATCAATGTGGAATTTAGGAATACAGTCATGTACATGTGTATCAGTGTAGGGTACCGGTACCATTGCACACATTCGGATATTGTGGCATTGTGACTCAGGACAGCAGTCCCAGGATTGCCGACATGTCCAGCAGCTGCTGCAGTGCCGGTCACGATAACAGCGAATAACAGACTCAGTCAGTGTAATTATTTAAAATCGGGTTGCTCGTTGAGTAATGTCAACCCAGGCAGTACAATGTACATGTGTGAATAGTAAGTTACACAAAGGCAGAACAACAGGGACCAAAAATCTTTCTCGTAACTCGCAGTTTCGTGTTTATAAACACTCATCTGATCGTCTGATTAGTGTTTATGAACACGAAACTCCGAGTTACGAGAAAGATTTTTGGTCCCTGTTGTTCTGCCTTTGTGTAGTACGCTCTGGCCATTTTGAGGTATTGAGCACTATTTGCAGCAAGGACTCTAGACACTTTGTGAATAGTAAGAAATTAGTTATACTCCTGTGGCAGATCGGCCCACGCACCCACGCAGAGTGTTGATTTCTCTTGTACAGCACACAGACTAGTACAACAATGTAGACGGTGCTCACAATGATCTGGTGCAGCATATCGTTAGCCTTCCGTACTTGCCAGAGCCTTGAAATACGTATAATATTCGCCCAGTGTTGGATTGAGGTCACAACAGTCAGATATGCAAGTACATGTACTGTATTTGCAATCAAAGAATTAGATAGGCTTTCATCATCATCATGATGCTGGCAATCTTGGCATTCATGCATCATGTTTATCCGGGTCAAGTACGAGTGCTGCAAAAGGCGTGATGGTACGCTAGCGCTGTGTGTCGCTCTCTCTCTCTCTCTGCTCGATCCTCACGCCGTTCATCACTCCAGACATCACTCAGACATCATGGGGGATCATACTGATATCACGCGGTGTTGTTTTGCACATTCCTGTCTGCCACCGATGGTACGGCGAGGCAGACACCTTTACAACTGGTTGCAGACTTGTTTGCTGAAACATCACCTCAGGACGACATGACGACATGACACTGCACAGGGAGACGATCAGGTACCTAGGTGGTACTGCATGCACTGATTGTGATTTTTCAGCATACCAGCACCTGCCAGCACTTAGAAGCAGAGAAAGGAGAAAGAGGTCTGCGCTTTATAGTTTTAGTTTAGCTTGTTTACTGCACAGTGCCCAGTGCCCAGTGCCCACTGTCCAGTGCCCAGTGCCCAGTGCCCAGTGCATGATACGTCTGTACATGATTGTATTGCTAGTGTTCTGGAGTCTCTTCTTGGCATTACGTCTTTACCACCTATGCATGTACATGTACATACCCTCCACCATTCGCCATACTGCCCATAGCATGGGTCCGCCCCTGGCAGGCCTGGCTCAGACACCATGGACACCGCGGCGCATTACGATGTCTTGGACTTTTGTTGGAGGCAAAGTACTGAGCGCAACCAGCGACGCGCTATCTTCGCGCTTCGGGGCTGACCGCAGACTGAGCAGCCTAGCACCTTTAAGGCTTTAGCACGTGCACCACCCAGGAAGTCTCCACGCGCCGGCCACGAACATCGATTGTTGTTTGGTTGCTGCATAAAAATGCTCATGATCATAAATTATAATTATTATGACCTGACTGGATCGTGACGTGAGTGGTCATGTGCAAACGAACTGTCCGTAGTCTGATCCAAGCCTAGGCAAGCGTTCCACCTGATCAATAATCTCGCCAACTCCGGAGACTGAAGACGTGGATCATGGAGTTGAGGCTGTGGACTCGTGGAGCAGATAATTCGAAACAGCATCATTCGAGCACTACACTACAATCTACACTACATGACTATTGTACTACTGGTAGTCTATGATTGATTGTACATGACTTTGACTGTCTTTCAAAGATAAAGACAAGTCACTCAGCATGTACACCATGTACACCATGCACTGTAATCATTATAAAGACAGTACTGGGTCTACAATGTACACTGACTATGTAGATTGTAGTTCTATTTTTGTCACAAGTGACCTACAGAACGACCTAGTACATGTACATACTGACTGGACTAGAGTGAAGATACCGTATCCGCGTAGCATGTGGTTTATCGGTGTGTGGACTGTGGTGCAGGGTCTTCGCCACTGAACTGAAGCCCATGCTCTTGCGGTCTCGCTGCCAAACGGTCAAAAAAAGTGTCTGTACATGTATGCATATATATACTGCACATGCGCTGCTCACCATGACAACGACAACGTTGCAACAGAGTCCTGCTCACCACTATTGGCACTAACTTGTGACTAAGACTTGGTATGGTAGACACACAAAACAACTGAGCTAGTACTAGTAGTAGTAGCCGAGACCAGGGAATGATTGATTGTGTGCCTTTCACTACAGCAAACTGACGTGACAGGATCTAGGCGTTTCGCAATGATTGGGTTGACGCACGAATACTAGAACTTAGAAAGGAGAAGAAGACTGATAGAAGGAATAATCTGGTCAGTTATGCTCACAATCAGTCACATGGTGAAGATGAAAGATACTATATCCGACCATCACAGCTACACATGTACATGATTGTACAGGTATCAGTGACTTGCAAAGAACTGGAAACACACTCTCTCTGTCTCTGCACGCAGTACCATGTACCAGTGCCAGTGCTAGTCTGTATGAATGAGCGTAACACCCTTCAAAGGCTTCATTCACTCGCGCACTCTGTAGTCGATGTAACTAGGCCAGGTAGGTACGGCACAGTGTCGACCAGGCTACTCACCACGCTCACAGGTCAGGCGAATCACTTGTCACTCTGCTTTCTCCGTTCATGGTGTAGACACAGACTTGTCACTTGTGTGTGTTGACACCACTCACTGGAAGCTGAGACGTGTCACATGTCCCATTCGACGCCGCGACTAGCCCTGCACAAGTGATCTCGGTACTTTTGGTAGTCAGTCTGTACTCCACGATCGCTTGACTTCAGCTTCGGACTTCGATCTGGTTGCGCCCGTGGTTCGTGCTCCGCGATCCGGTACGCGGTGTCGACATGTCCGCTACCAAGTCCGGGGCGCAGGTCCGCATACTTGTACTCACCTGCGTGCCATGCCCGATCTACCACCAGAACTGGCAGCAGGCAGCGTTCAACCCTAGGGCCTGTGGCTAGGAACGAGCAAACAATAAACAAATCACACACTCACACATCCTACGTAGCTACATGTGTACAGCATGCACTACATCATGTATACTGCAGCATAGTACAGTACAATCATGTAGATGTAGTAGTACTAGTAGTACTGTTCTTGTTCCAGGGCATGATCAGTAGTAACTGTTATTAGGCCACCTTCCTGCAGTTTCTAGCCTATGCCAGTACAATGACGTATGTGTCACTTATCACTGGTAGTACAGCCTACACAGCCTACACAGGCTGCTACAGCCTGTACTGTGTGCGCAGGGAGTGAAAGTGGCACCACCGTCGGGGGTGAAAACGGATCGACGACCGGTGACCACAATCAGTTGAGCGTGTGCTTGTTCAGTGACGGAGGGCAGAGCGGGAGTGCTGTGCTGGTAGCAGAAAGTAAAAGTTAGGGAAGTAACGTTAGTTGTTGCAGCAGACTGTACGAAGGCAGGAGCGCCAGGAGAAAACGTGGGAAGAACGGGAAAGGCAGCCGACCCTATTACAACAGCATACTAAGTGCATCTGGCTAGCCAATCAAGAACGGTTTGGGCAGTGTGTGCAGAGACGTCTCCTTCAACGCGTTGCATTGAGCATTTCAGCTGTGTCAAGAGCGGACAGCGAGACAGAAATGGCATCATGCTTGACATGCGCCTTTGACAAGAAGAAAGGTACGAATCAAGACTGTCTTGTAAAAATGAAAATGTATTTGCACCAAGGTCGAGTACAGCGGTGAGCCAGAGCTCGGAGAGTACCGGTCTTGATGAGGCAGAGGCAGAGGTGAACTCTGGTGGGGTTATGTAGAAGATCCTTCAGAATAGACTTTGGATATCATGACTCATCTCCTTGCACAGTACATTGCAGAAGTAATCATCGAAAGGAGTTAAAATCCTATCACTGGCGACCCAATGTAAACAGTTTCAAATCAAAGCCTTGGGAGGTTGGCAGCAGCCAAGCAATTTTAAATAATTATGCTGAATGTATCCAGTGCCGAATAAAGACGCAGATGTACAATAATTGTAGTGCCACTGATCATTGGTATAGCGCCCCATCATCCCACCTTTGCCTATCCGTACTGCGCAGGATCCTTATTTTATTTAACCGAACTATCTTCTAGCTTGGAAAATAAGGTGGAAGACATAGTATTTTTATTTCCCAGGGAAGACATAGTTTCCAAGATGCCTGAACAGCGTGTGAATATTTTGTCCCATACTCTGTGTGCTCGATACTAGTGTATGTAGTACATGACTAGTACTAGTGGTACTGCCATTACTACTGTAGTACTGTAGTACTGGCACTGTTGACTGTTGTGGGGATCGTACTGTTGCCTGACTGACTCGACTAATCAACACAACAGACGTCCGTGCTCACTGTGTTCGTGTTTTACTCCTGTGACTGAGGTGAAGAAGAGGTTGGTGCGACTTCGTCACAATCGTGGTGAATTGACTTCCATTGACTGAGTGTGTTGCAACTACTGGAATAGCTGCAACACTGGCCTGTCCCTGCCTCTCCTCTTGCCGTCTGCTCAACACATCAACCATAGATAGGGGGCATAGAGGTAGTGCACATAAACCACATCAACCCGTAGTGCGTCTTGTTGAGTTCGTCTTGTAGTTTCTGGGATAGTCAGAACCATGATTTTGTTGTCGACGTTATCTGTGGGTGTGTTGTAGGGGACCGTGTTCAACTTCATTCAATTCTAAAATTAATCATTCCGCGCCTTGCTAAAAAAAGGGATGGGTCCCAAGAGGCATGCGCTTCGCGCACCCAAGCTTTCGCTACCCTACTACTCTGTACTGTAGTGTCCTGTCCTGTCCTGTCCTGTTCTGGGTTTTGTGTGCGATGTTACGATTGGCTGTCATCGGATGCTCCATGTTGGTAATGTCACGTATGTCACTATGTGTGCTGCTTTGGCTTGGCGTTGCACATGTACAACGTGATAATAACGACTGTCACTGCAGTGAAGATTATAGTGAACAGTTGTCACCATCAACGAAAGATAGATTGTTGCTCTCGTGATGGACGAATGGGCAATGCCAATGGTATTTTATGTACTGAGGTCTCAGAGGAGTATAGCTTAGTGATGTAGTAATTGCCTCACAGAGTGTAACGTGTTATGTTGGAATGGCGTAAATTGGGCTCACCCATCACCATGATCATGACAACGTGTACTAGTAGTCAGAAACTGTTGTACGTACACGTACACGTACACGTACATGTACTCAGAAGTGTCTTCTAACTGTTAGAATCATTTGTACTACTCGTATTACTCGTACTCCAAGTAATACCCATAATATAAATCAGTTTTAACGTGCTTTCTCTCTCTCTCTCTCTTTCTCTCTCTCTCCGTCTCTCTCTTTCTGTCTTTCCGTATGCTCTTTTACAGCTTTGAGGAAGTTGGATGCCCAGGAGGCGGGCAGTACGTTGACCCTGCCTCGTGAGGAGGAGGCACGGTTGTTGGCTGAGCTAGCCAGGGGAAGTAGCAGCTCCCTGCAGAGATCTTCTCAACGCTCCACAGGATCATCATCACGTGACCCACACTGCGTGGTAGCACAGGATTTCGCATCGTGTGCTGCGGACGAGATCAGCGTGAAGCGTGGCGATTGCGTACGCGAACTCTACCGAGACGGAGACTGGAGCTTCATCGTCACCACCGCCGGGAGTAATGGGTTCGTGCCGTCCTCATTTCTCAAACCGATCGCCCTACTCTTCAGCACCAATGCCGCTGCCCAGGAGCAGATGCGTGCCAAGACGTTTGACAGGAACAACGTGTGTCGGGCGTCCATCGACTCTCGTCGCTCCACCCAGTCATGGAGTAGTAACGACAGCAGCTGCAGTGTCAGCACTAGCAGCAATGCAGTTGTCACCACGGGCAAAAAACGTAGTTTGCCGGATAGTGTTTCAGCACGGGAGCTGTGGATACCGCCACGTGGCAAGTCGGATTTCAGTAGCTCGCAGCCTGTGAGTCGCACGCACAGCCCACGACCCGGCAGTTCCACTAGCACCGCCGGCACAGCTGGCCATGTCAACCACGTGTCACATGACAGCGGAGCAAGGGCTTCGCCGAGTGGCTTGTCGGTTGTTGGCACGCGTCACCGACCCACCAGTTGCACACCGACACGACTCCGTCAGGCTACGGGTGGTGGCGGAGAGACGGCAACATCGCACCATGCACTGCACGGACAACAGGAGCAGCAACGATGCGGAAGCGCGACGGGATGGTCGGAAACACACAGCGGAGTGACGCCACGACGCGCTGTGTCGGGGATCGCTAGACCGGACGGAACGCTGGCATCGCGACGCGCCACATCGCTACGCAATGTGCGCATCAGCACAGCTCGAGGGTCGGCACCCAGACACGTTCGCATGGCGTACAACTTCGAGGCGAACACGGCCACAGAGCTATGCGTGAGTAAAGGTGAAGAGGTTGTTGTGTTGGAAGAACATGATGATGATTGGCTGTTGGTGAAGAGGAAAACTGGACAGCAAGGACGTGTGCCGAAATGTATGACGACCGATATGAACGGCTCGACAGGTAAGGAAGAATGAGTCACCCGTGTGTTTTGTTTGTGCTGTGCAGTCCATGTGCTGTTGCCCTTCCGGACGATCGCTCGGCTATATTATAAGCTGACAGGTGTAGGGGTGCTGATAGGATCTGGGAGTGGCAGAAGAAGTGATGTACAGGAGTGGCGGAAGGAGTGGTGGAAGGCGTGGTGGAGTTTAGGGCAGTGCTGCTTCAAACTGCTCTTCTTGAGCGGAGCACCCGGATCTACACTACTGACCTGTGTGTGGCCACACCACTCATTATTCCCTACGTTTATGTTGTGTGTTCTCTGGCCCTACATGTACATGATGTATTTGTCATGCATATACAGGACTTACACGTCGCATATGGCTCCTTCCTCTTGGAAAGTTTTGCACATACATGATTGTACACTGTGCTCTTCCCTAAAATATTTTCTTGTGTTTTTTTCTACTGTGCATCTGATCAACTGACACTACAGGGCCACCCAGCGTGGAACAGCTGCCGAAGAATTTCATCTTCAACAAGCCACGCCGTCCCAGTACGACTGTGCGTGATAGCGTTGCCACGGATATCACCGACGACAGCGCCATCGCTACGGGTGACGAGTCGTGCGGAGGGTCGCGGGCCAACTCACGTCGCTCCTCGCTGGCCGGGTTTGATACGTCACATGACAATGCTGCGCCATCACCACCGGTATCAGCAGGGCCGGCATCACTAGTGTATAAACATTGCCCGGATGGTAGCGACGCTGATCAGCAATTCTCCACCATGGCAACACGGCATAACTCACCCGCTCCGACCGACACCGATGAGGCGACTGACAGCAACACTGACCACACGGACATGAAGCATGCAAACACACAGCCAGAGGGAGGAGCATCTCCGAACAAGACATGCCCTGATCAACGCTCACCGCAGTCTAGCACGTCGTCAAGAGCGTCGATGTCCAGCACTAAAACTGCTATGCTGGAGATGATCCGGGCACGGGAGGCAGTCGGCGACAACCGCACACGTCTGGTGGTAATATTCGACTACACAGCACTGGTGGCCGATGAGATGGACGTCAAGTCCGGGGACATTGTCCTGGAGACGACAGACCGCTCCAAGCCGGGCTGGGTGTGGGCCGTGCTGCCTCGCACTAACCAGGAGGGTTACATTCCACTGGCCTTCACACACCCTCACGGAACACAGGTGAACGAGCAGCGTCAGATCACGGCCTTATAACACAGGTGAACGAGCAACGTCAGATCACGGCCTTATAACACAGGTGAACGAGCAGCGTCAGATCACGACCTTATAACACAGCTTGTGTGTGATGCAGCAACTTTCCATCCCTCACTTTCTCAGGATATTCTTCCTGATGCACTGCTCGCCTTTAGAAGTTTATCTCTCAGCTGTATAGCACTTCTTCCCAGCCGTCCATGCACATGGGTGGTCTATTAGTATGCATGAGCATTGAAGACCTGTAGCCCTCGAGTTGTTGAGAGTTAGTTTACTGGATATAACTTATATCGGTGGTGCGCAACACTTGAAACTATGGCGTTTGTTGGTTACGTGCCCTTAGCTAATCTCTTCCCGTTACGTTGAATGTTTATCTTCTGACATGTACGCCTTTGTCTATACTTGTTAGCTGGAGTGTTTGAGTTATGCTTGCAGGAGAACAGCTGGCCGAGTATCCCGGCGCCCGGCTGTAACTACAACAGCATACCATTATTTGATGTATTATTCGCTGAACTTCTCCACACAGAAGTGGATGATGATGATAATGAGCTTTGTTTGTTTCCTTGTTTCTCGCAAAGTTGAAAAGAAGAGGCCCTGACTTTGACTTCAATTGTAATGCTTTCAACTGTTTTCCTAAATTATGCTTTTTGCTATCGGCTGAGCTCTTTAGTGGTGCGTGCTTCATCCGTGAAGTGTTTCGAGACACACAAAGACTTCCTGCGCGAAGAACATTTTATAAATTGCTAATAATCATACTAGATTTGAATACCGTCAGGTGCTTGTACATGTATATCACATGTTTGTGTTATCAATAATTTTGTTTTGCCGCTAGTTTCATATACAGTACGTCTACAGCTGCAGTGCAGTAGCTTGTATTAGAGTATGTACTACTGCGAAGTAAGGACTTAGCCTTAGGTTGTTCTTCTAGTCCGATACCATGACGTCACCTATCATCGCTCCTCCTTTCCTCTGTGATGGAAAGCCACTTTTACTGGCAAAGAATGGTACCAATTGAATGAAGCAACTCAAGAAGTTGCGAGAACACAAGCAAATGAGAAATCGAGAGAGGTGAATGCAACACAAAGAAGAAAAAGAACCAAAATAAAAACTCAAAAAATAGAATTTAAAATTTAATTGTGATGGCAAAACGTTGTGTAGGGTGAGAACCACGTACCAGGAAATACCCAAAGCTGTACGCAGGGAATATTCTCAGAGATTTCCTGCGAGAATTGTATTAATACTGGCTCTGTGAACTGGACTTATTCGTGTTTAGTTAGAGCAGTTTACTTGCCATGCACTCATACTCATACGCAGCGGTCGCAGCCTGAGGATCACCTGTCTAATAATAATAATAATAATTCGCGGGATTCGCGTTGGCATCGCTTGAATGTTCAGAAACACACAAACTAGCCTTCGCTTCCGCAGGCCACCACTATGCCTATGCCTTGCACACCTTAGTGGCGAATGCAGACCTCACAAGTGAGTCAGGGGAGAGTAGGTGAGTCTCTCAACCAATCGGGCGTGTAACGGCCCATAACCCTGTAAACTGCATCCTTGTTACCCTCACTCCGAGCTGTGAGTACCCAGTTGACCGTGGGTGTCGGCGCAGTTCACCACACATAAAAAGTCTTTACTCACGTAAAAAGTCTTTACACGCTCCCTGCTACCAGCGCGGGTCTCGAACTCGGGACCTCATGATTCGCAGGCAAGCCTGCAAACCAATCGGCCATATGCGTTGGTATTCACCTGTCTACCAAGAAGTATGTACATCACTACATGACTCATGAGTGCAGGAAAACGGTTATACATGTATACACTTTACAGTGCTAGAAATGAAAGTTCTAGACAGTCATTGTAATGTATTTTTACTTCTTCTTCTTCTCCCTGAGTCCCTGGAGAAAACCCCACCAGTTTTCATCTCCACTCAGCTCACGTCTCATCCTTGTACTTAGTCTTGTAGTCGAGATATCTCGATGACTATGTGCAATGACATAATGGCAGGAGGAAAATCCGACCTCATAAAATATCAGGCACGGATTCCAACAGACTCGGGACTTGCAGCGCTAGCGGTTGCGCAGCTTTACTTCAGATCTTACAAGGAGTTGGATTTCACGTGCCACACCAGATGCTGTCAAGTGCCATGCCAACGCAAGGGCAACAACAACGACACACGTACACGTACACATGCACAATAGTGAGGTTTTGCATTCCGAAATTCGGCAAAAAGTTTCGGCACGCGGGAGCGAGGTCGAAAATGCAAACGAAGATTCGGCGTGTTTGTTCGGAAAAAGCTCACTTTGCCGAAAATATTTTTCGGATGCATTTTCTTGGAGAAGAGCGCTAGCGCGTGATTTATTCAAAGAGGTTTCTTATCTCGGCATCGCTTGGCAGGCGTCTTTGGCGACATAGCATCGTCAGCTACCTCTGATTGCTCCTCTCCACTGCCTGTCTACTCTCTTTCGCCTGGAGTGTCCTCATCGTCATCTGTGTGGCTGAAAAGACTATGGCGACACGCATAAAATTTGACTTGGCCATGGAGTTGGTTTTTCTGAGGCGACTGAGGAGGCAGGCTTGGCCCTCGACTCTTTGGGCGATCAAAGTTCGTTGGAATCAGCAAGAACAGGAGCACGGGACAGGACGTTGCTGATGCTGTGGCTCACGAAATGAAAACACATCATTTTCGACTTGCAAAACAAACGTTGGTGCGAAAGTTCGACATTTTGATGTTCGACAAATGACCGAAGAACGCTGTACCGAAATTCGGAATGCAAAACCTCACTAATGACAGTATATATACTAGTACATGACTTTGTAGTGTAGACCAATATAAAAATATTTTTATACCGGTTTTGAGACCCTTGTGTAAAAATATTTTTAAAAATTTTAATAATTTTTTATACTTTTTCAGAGCATGCATCGATTATTTTTTCAAAATTATTTGAAAGGTGCGCAAAGGAAAGGAAATCACGGAAATCCCATCCTTCACCTTCATTTCGGATTGTTAATTTAATAATAATAATAATTCGCGGGATTCGCGTTGGCATCGCTTGAATGTTCAGAAACACACAAACTAGCCTTCGCTTCCGCAGGCCACCACTATGCCTATGCCTTGCACACCTTAGTGTAATAGTGGCGAATGCAGACCTCACAAGTGAGTCAGGGGAGAGTAGGTGAGTCTCTCAACCAATCGGGCGTGTAACGGCCCATAAGATTGTTACACTATCATGATGTTGCTGAGGGTAACAGCGGCCTGCGCCTACCTAGCCTAGTAAATAACGACACGTAATGTTGGTGGTCGACAATGGAAAGCAAATCTGCTGCAAGTGCTGGCGCTGTGAAGAAAGCTGCCGCAAAGAAGCGCAAATCGGACCGTAAATCCTCCTCTTCATCCGCAGGCGAACTCGCTGAACAAGAACATGTGCGGAAATCCCATTCTCCGACTCCGGTCAATGCACCACGACGCCGCATCGCTTCGTCAGGTAGTGACAGTGGCGATGCGGAGCGGAGAGCATCGAACTTGGGTGAACAGCTGAGAAGTGCTATACTTGTGAAGAACGCTGCCAGTGCAGCAGCACGTACGGAAAGCGTCGCCGCGTCTGCAGCAGCGCACGTCATTGCGACTGCAGCTGATAAAGGAGCGGGCGGTGAGGCAGAGGGTGGGGATCAGGTAGATTCGAGGGCGCCCAGCTTGGGTGAACAGCTGAGAAGAGCTCTACTTGCGAGGCAGAACGCTGCCAGTGCAGCAGCACGTTCGGAAGGCGGCACAGCTCCTACTGCTGCAGCGCACGTCATTACGACTGCAGCTGATAACGGAGCGGGAGATGAGGCAGCGGGTGAGGATCAGGTCGACGGAGCTGGTGCATCACATCAGCTGGCCACGGGCTTAGCAGCTCAAATCGACGACGCCGTTCTCCTGTGCAGCATCTGTTTAGACTGTTATCGTGAACCTAAAGTCCTGCCCTGCCAACACACCTACTGCAGGGAATGTTTGGAAACCATACTCAACGCCCAGGCCAGCAAGTCAACCCTGCTCTGTCCGGAGTGCCGCTTTGAGGTCACTGTGCCAGACGGCGGCGTGCGATATCTGGCTACCAACTACCTTGTCAACAAGCTTGTTGACCTGCTACAGTTGTACCGCGGGGATGACGTCGTCAAGACAACCGTTGCGGCTACGAGGTGTGACCAATGTCGGGACGAGACGGCTGGCGACGTTGTGGCCGAGGCACGGTGTACGGAGTGCACGCGGTGTCTGTGCACGCGTCATTCTTCGGCACATCGCGCTGACCAGCACACGTGTGCACATACACTCGTACCCATCGCCACGAAACAGCCTCTGGCGGCTACAGACGGGCATGACGCATCGCCATGGCAACCTGTAGGCGGTGTGACAAGCAGTGCAGGAACTGAAGATGCGCACGCAGAGCAGCAGGCAATCGCTTGCAAGCCGGATCACCATGATAGTACTGAGCTCTGGTGTACTGGATGTAGAACATACGTTTGTTCCCATTGTGAAGAGCCGGTACATCGTCAACACCAGTAAGTAACTGTTTATGTTCTTGTGTGCATATGTGTACATGTACGTGTGTGTATGTGTGTATGTTTGTGGCATAGGTGCTCGTGTGTGTTTGTGTGTGCATGTGCGCTCTTTGTTTATTTTGTGCGTGCATGTGCGCTGTCTGTTTATTTTGTGTGTGCATGTGCATGTGTGCATACCGTACACTGGTGAGAGGTGTGTTGAAGACTGTGTTCACTATAAAATGATTGGGGTCACCACTTTTTGTCCTTTCTTCCCTTATCACGGGCATGGTAGAGACAGACAGAGGTAAAGGACACGCACATCGTGTATTGCCTCCAACTCTGTCTCTACAAACCCAACAGTCCCAGATATGTCTTCCCATGCTATCTGCATGCGTGTATCCGTGTGTGTGTGTGTGTGTCTGTCTGTCTGTCTCTCTCACTTACCAAGGTGTGATCAGCCGATAAGTGGGATCATCTAAGTCCACCCAGAGGTTTGGGATTTCAGGGGGTATGAGCTGTTGGGCGGTTCAATAGCCAATTGAGTCATCTTTCCAAGGTTCCTTTTGATTCTCTCTCCCCTCTCCCGGGGAGACCTACGTGACCTGTTTTGGCAATGAGCAAGTCCAAGTACTGTCTCTCTGTCTGTCTGTCTGTTTCTTTGTATCCGTGTTGGTGGTGTGTGTGTATGTATGTGTGTGTGCGCGTGTGTGAGTGCTCGTGTGGCTGTTCATGTCTGGATCTGTCTTTGTCGTGCGCGGCACTGCACACTCCCTGCCGTTATGTATGCCCAGCATTGTGCCGGTTTCCGTGGCAATCATGGAGGAGAAGTCCACCCTGGAGAGGAAGGTCAGTGAGCTTGAACAGGTGATGGTGAATGTGGAGACGGCTACATCTCTACTGGACCAGTGTCAGGCAACGGTGGATAGGGAAGCGGATAAGGTGATGTTCGACGTACACACGTGCTTTCAGAGACTCATTGACGGCTTCGCGGCACGTCGTTCTCTAATGATGGATGAGGTGAGTGTGATGCGTTAAATCATGCCTGGAACTTTTGTGAGATACCTCTGTCTAGTATCGCCATGTTTATGGGTGTGTGTTTATGCGTGTATGTGTGCATGGCATTGCTTCTTTTTTTATACTGCTTTGTACTTTCTTTGAACATCTTAGGGCCGGGTTCCACTGCGATTTCGCGGCACTTGGCTGCATGCAGCGGAGCAGCGCGGTTCCACGGACACTTGCCATTCACGCTACCGCAGTCGTGCTCCACGTTTTTTGATGACGTTTTACCTGCCTGTGTGTGTGCGCGTGTGCGCGAAATCAAAAACATCTTCGTGTCCTGGCCTGAGCAACGTATTAAAATTTGAATTTGAACATTCTCGCGTATAAAACAATGCAAGATACGGGAAACAAGTCGAGCCGGGACCGCGGCTTCCAGTTTTTGCTCAAGAATCGTAGCGAAAGCTCGTGGTGATCCGCGGCCTCGCTGCTCCAGCTGGAGCCGTGGTCACTATGGTAATGATGACGTTTCAAGCCGCGGATGACGAGCAGCGGAGTGGCAGAGCCGCAGTGGAATCCTGCCCTTAGCATCCTCTTAGCTTTACTAAAACATGCTGCATTTACAGTTTGGTTTGACCGTCTCTTGATAGCACAGTTGATATGTCTTCCTCCCGAAATAGTCACTGAATTTGTCGCTGTCGGTACTAGGATTATGTCATGCTTGCAAGCAGAAGGATTGTTCCAACTCTGCTGCGACTCATTGTTAGTTAGTTTGGAACCACTGACCTGGCACTAGGGTGACATGGATACAACCCCTGACCTGGCACTAGGGTGACATGGATACAACCACTGACCTGGCACTAGGGTGACATGGATACAACCACTGACCTGGCACTAGGGTGACATGGATACAACCACTGACCTGGCACTAGGGTGACATGGATACAACCACTGACCTGGCACTAGGGTGACATGGATACAACCCCTGACCTGGCACTAGGGTGACATGGATACAACCCCTGACCTGGCACTAGGGTGACATGGATACAACCCCTGACCTGGCACTAGGGTGACATGGACACAACCACTGACTTGGCACTAGGGTGACATGGATACAACCACTGACCTGGCACTAGGGTGACATGGATACAACCCCTGACCTGGCACTAGGGTGACATGGCTACAACCCCTGACCTGGCACTAGGGTGACATGGACACAACCACTGACTTGGCACTAGGGTGACATGGACACAACCACTGACCTGGCACTAGGGTGACATGGACACAACCACTGACCTGGCACTAGGGTGACATGGACACAACCACTGACCTGGCACTAGGATGGATACAACCCCTGACCTGGCACTAGGGTGACATGGATACAACCACTGACCTGGCACTAGGGTGACATGGATACAACCACTGACCTGGCACTAGGGTGACATGGATACAACCACTGACCTGGCACTAGGGTGACATGGATACAACCACTGACCTGGCACTAGGGTGACATGGATACAACCACTGACCTGGCACTAGGGTGACATGGATACAACCACTGACCTGGCACTAGGGTGACATGGATACAACCACTGACCTGGCACTAGGGTGACATGGATACAACCCCTGACCTGGCACTAGGGTGACATGGATACAACCCCTGACCTGGCACTAGGGTGACATGGATACAACCACTGACCTGGCACTAGGGTGACATGGATACAACCCCTGACCTGGCACTAGGGTGACATGGATACAACCCCTGACCTGGCACTAGGGTGACATGGACACAACCACTGACTTGGCACTAGGGTGACATGGACACAACCACTGACCTGGCACTAGGGTGACATGGACACAACCACTGACTTGGCACTAGGGTGACATGGACACAACCACTGACCTGGCACTAGGGTGACATGGACACAACCACTGACTTGGCACTAGGGTGACATGGATACAGCAAATGAGGTAGGTCTGATGTACTCATCCCCCCACCCACCCACCCTCTCCCTCTCCCCTCTCTCCCTCCCCCCCCCCCCCCTCTCCCTCCCACCGCCGCTGCTTGGAAGCTGTGCCTGTGTGAGTTGACCATGAAAGGTGCTTGTGTTCCTATGTATGCGGGAAATTGAGTCTGACCAACTCTCCTCCGAACGTAAAAAATTTACTAGATGATTTAAAATTTAAGGAATGGACCAAAACTATTACATGTTATCTGTAGTGTGTGTCCACCACTAACACACTAACACTAACACTAACACTAACACACTAACACTAACACACAAACACTAACACTAACACACTAACACTAACACACTAACACTAACACTAAACACCAACACCAACAGTAACACTAACACTAACAGTTATAATCAAGATGTTGTGTACTAGTCAGAAGGTGTAACAGCTAACACAATACTCACTGATGTGATACTGACATTCAACCACCTGCTACTATGCTCTATCACGTCTTGGATGCGCAAACCAACAGCCTTCTGACTACACAACATCTTGCTTATAACTGTTAGTGTTGCACACAAACTACGAATAACGCATAACATTTTGGTCCTTTATTTTTACTTGTAAATTTTTAATCCTTGCCTCTCCATCCAAATCTAACATGGTCATTCATATTGGGTCTAAAAACATTACCAAGAACACTCTAGTATTCTAAAGCTAGCACTAATGAAGGCGTTATTAGGTGGGGAACGAGCGGAGCAGTGTAATAGCATGTGCAAATTGGAGAGGTGCAGGTTTAGAATATTAGTGTTTCTGGTTTTGGTTTTAGAGCCGATAGTATTTTTTGTATTGAGTATTAACCCTTTATGTACTGATTTCCAGCACAGAATGCAGCAGAATTTGAATTTTCAGCACAATTTTCACCTTCAACAGGCTATAACTTTGGCCTCCTTCGCTCCATTTCCACTATCTTGGGCTCTTTGGAAAGCTCCTGGCAAGAGCAACGCGAGGATACCAGGATCCATCAACTAGCTGCCACAAATCAGGCACAGGAACACATCAAAGTCGTCTCCAAGCCCAATATGCGAGCAAATTTCCCCATCAACGCCATTCCACTCTCCTCTATCGCAGAACGCTCAAATCTTTTCAAGGCGATTCAAACTTCAGCCAACTACGTCATTATCATGTGCTGAGTTGGTCAAAGAGCACACGAAAAGGGATTTCCCCCTAAAATGGCGAAGAGATCGATAAAAATTTGAATTTGCCGATACAAGAATACGGCGCGCGATATCTCTGGATTAGTACATCGTAGCTCTTCGGCGATTGTTGCATTGGAAAGCTTAGAGTTTCCGCTACTGAATAGACCCTTCGATTGTTGAATTTGGACAAGACATGATGGAGTTACGAAGGTTTTACGGATCGATCATGAATCGATCATATGTGATCGATTCGAGTACACACCGTACATAAAGGGTTAAAAAATCTTTTTGTAGCTGATTCAGTTGCTATTTTTGTATTTCTTGTTCAAACTGTGCGTAGATATCCTGTGAGAAAACTGCTAGATGCAAGACGCTGCGCCTACAGAAAGAGGATCTCCTCTTTCAAGCGGCGAAAATCCGCGCCAGCATGAACAGCATCAAGGCCACGGTTGAGTCAACTAGTGAAGCGGACATACTGCGTGACGGACAGGGCATAGGCGAAAAAGTCCAGGTACGATAAGTATTGCTAGTAAACTGGGTGTGACGTAGCTACCGTTATGTCACGTATAGAAGCCAGGCGTATTCCTGTGGAAGCCGATGTCAGGGCTGGGCTTCTATTCACATCAGGCTTCTATTCAAACCAGGTATTTCTATGTGTGTGAACACTAAAACCAGGCTTATGTGCCGACAGTGCATCTTCAAAAATCAGGCTTGTATTCGAAACAGGTGTCTATTATGAGATGTGCTTCAATACAAGATACTACGGTATTCCAGATCTGTGCTTAATCAAGTAGGATGCCCAGGAGCCCGTAGAGTGCTTCATCACAACGCGTGTGACGTAACGGCTATAACAGCCATGTCCCCAAATTCTAATCAGAAACAAACCCCTGGGGGAAATCCCTAAATTAAGATTGAATAGAGGAAATCCAGAAGAACTCCTTTCAAGAAGAATATTTTCCCCGACCTTGAACATTTTCGAATGGACACTCATGTGGAACCTTGTGAAATGTTTACTGGAAACTAGAGAGGTTCCGCACTACGTAAAGTTGAGCAACTTTACGTTAGTGGGCGGGAGAAACCCGTGAACTCGCGAGTTTCCACTCCACTTACGGAAAGTTGTCTACGGAGAGTACGTAGATAGGGCTCTGATAACGTCGGTGCAGCTACGTGATTTGAATACTCTGTATGGCGGAACACAGATCCGCGTGCAGTTTACGTAAGACTTTCCGTAGATCGACTACGTTTTTTACTAACGTTCTGTGGAACCTCTCTACTTATGGACCTCAGACACCTTGTCTACGTTATACATGTATATCTATACACAACCATGGGGGAATTCCATGAGACTTCAGAACGAACACGGAACGAACATTCTTGGACAGAAGCTCATGGATTCTCGGGAAATGCTGCTTTGGTGCTTTTCTCCTTGTGCAGTCCCTGCTGGATAACAAATTTCAATTATCTCCACAAGTCTGCCAGGGTGTCTACTTTGATAACAGCTGGGAGGAGATCGTTGTCCAGTACATAGAAAAGCTAGCACACGTCGATATGACGCAGGTGTCGCCATCTCTCTGCACTGCCAGTGGTCTAGGCCTCTCCTCCACCATGACGCGGGGCAAGGATGCTGTCATTGATATCATGGTAAGAATCTGTGCAGGATTTTCTCAATACGTTTTGGAACCTGTTGCTGTTGTTTTGGGGAAGGTGTGTGTGTTCGGTCACAGAGCACAGCGGAGCTGGTGGTGTAGTCAACCTACACAGAAATTGTGGTCCAAGTCTTCAATAACGAATTGCATGACTTGTTACGAGTCGGTGCATTACGGATAGTACAGATGTATGCACAAGTAAATGGTGCCTGGTTGGCTAGAGTGTGCGGCGTCTTGCACGTGTGTTGTTAGTAGAGCAAACTCGAAGTATATGCTTTGCTTGGTGGATGACTTCATGATTGATGACGTCACAAGACCTAGACATAAGCCGCTGCAGTTGAATGCATGCCGACATGCACGTACATGAGTCACTGCAGTGGAATACTGCAAGGGATACTCGTGATGCGTAGTGCCTTTTCTGCACCTTCTCATCCGCCACTTGCTATCTATATGTGCTTACCTACCGTGTACGATCTTAGACTCAATCTTACGGTGCGACAATCCATGCCTTCTTTTAGTATCCTCGTTGTTACCCTAAAGAAGACCAGAATTTAGGGAAACATAAGTTGTACCAGTATCAATTAGAGTGTATTCTAGCCCAGTTGTACCAGTATCGATTAGTGTGTACTCTAGCCCAGTTGTACCCGTATTGAATAGAGTGTATTCTTCCCCATTTATGGCAGTGTGTTCATCAGAGTCGATTTCTTTTTGTGTTACAAATGGATGCGTTCTATGCGCCCATTTACCTGAGCCTCTGCTGGGTTGTCGTCATTTGATTAGTAGAGCCTTTGCTGAATTATTTGTGTACGCGCCCATGTGTGTATGTGTGTGTCTGTCTGTGTATGTGTGTGTGTATGTTTGTCTCTCTGTCTGTATTTGTGCTTGTGGATCTGTCTGTCCGTTCGTCTCTCTGCCTATTGATGTGACCGTACGTCTTGTCTTTGGTCTATATGTCTTTCTGCCTGTATGTCTTCTCATCCATCTCCTTGTCTGTCTGCTCGTTTGTTTGTCCATTTGTTTGTCTGTCTGTGTGTCTTTCTGCTTGTGTATTAACCTGTCCTTTGTGACGGGGAAGGTGGTGGATGCAAACGGTGATCCGAGTGATCACCCGAAAGATCAAGTGACCGTCGTTGTCTACCCACCTTCAGCTGATCACCAGCTCACAGCAGCAGCAGCACCTTTGGCATCAACAACAGCAACATCAGCATCGCAGTCTTCAACAAATTCGTCAGAATCCTCAACAACATCAACTAGCTCATCAACAGCATCATCATCCTCGCTGTCGTCATCCTCATCTCGTGTGTCCCAAACTCGTCAGCCCCTTGTGACAACCAAGAATCACGAGCAGTCCAGGAAAGGCCACTATTCGTCTGTTTACGTGCCTCGAGACGAGGGCCAGTACACGGTGGAAGTATGTGTTAATGGCTGGCCAATCCGAGGCAGTCCTTTCACACCTAAGGTATGGTAGCACCAGATGAGCTCTTTT
>NC_088645.1:5970220-6022720 GCF_964019385.1 Sycon ciliatum
TGTTTGTACAGCAATTTTTGTGTATTTCTTTCCATGCCATATGGGTATTTAGGCGAACTTTGATGATGGGGAGAGAGGGGGTGGTACAACTGCTGGCGCTAGCCAGGTTTGCATGCATGCTGAGTCATCATCCCTACGCCTAATAACACTCACACAGCCAGCCAGCAACCCTAGCAAGGCCAGGACTTACGTGTAGCTCCAAGGGCAAGGTATCATGATTGTACAGACACAGTCACAGGATCAAACCGTACAATACTCAATAGGGAAGCAAGGCTAGTTTCGTTGTATTAAACTCGGGGTTTTATGCTTTGTGCAATCAACAGGCAAGTAGAGCAAGTAGAGTAAGTACAGCCTACTACAGGTCTTGCCTGCCTCTGTCTTGATGTGGCTGACTCAGTGAGTCGTTGGCTGCTGCTACACTCCTGGTCATATTTGGTACAGGATTGTAGTGTGGTGGATGTTCACACAAGTGAATGGCAACATTGGGATGTACATTTACACGTCATTGTAGATGCAGGAGTGACTTCCAGCTGTTCACACCACTGCCACCAGGGCAATGGATAGAGGGTGTGTTCGCCTTCCTCTGCACTGACCACAACACAGCCCACCAGTGCAGTGCTTCTGACGTTCTGTGGAGATTACACCCGGGCCGTGCACAGAGATACACAGAGTGTCTGCGATTCTGCCTGCATGCCTGCAGATACCTGCCGGCTGTAGGACTAATCTGAAACACAATGCTCGCAGTCACTGACTGCCAGTGTCACTCCCATGCAGTTAGAACACTCTGATCCTGATGCTTTGAGCCGGTTTCGAAATGCTTCGACTTTGTTATTCTCCAGACTTCCCCTTGCGATCTGCTTGGCCAGTAACCATGGTGACTCTGAGCTCCAATGATGACACCTGACAAGGTGACCCAGGCCCGCCGATACCGGTCCGGTTGGTCAGGTTATCACCGGACTAACTTTTCGGCCACCAACAAACGCGTCCTACTGTGGAGGACGTGTGTACCCGCCACAAAACACACAAAGTATAAAAGGCCATGAAACTACAGGACCATTCAAAAACCTGCTTCCGGCGGTCCTGACTCCTGAGCCGAGGCCGAAACAGCTCTTTGACTTTGAACTGCCTGTATCACAGGGTAGAGTGTAGTCGCGGTCAGTCAAGTCACTGTTGGTACAGTAACTGTGCATATCGCCAAACAAACTCACGTAAACAGAATAGTTCACCGGAACTCAAGATGGATTTTGTTTACTGAAGAGCTATTAGTGGTTATAGCTGCTGTCATTGCATTGCTGTCAAGTATACATGTTCTAGTAATTCAGTACTGTGACGTAGGACCTCCCATTGCATCACAGATTCACAGCAGACTGACATGTCTGTCACGGGAAAGCATCTCTGCCTGCACTGTCACACTGTTTCTCAATGGCATCTTCTTTCCGTACACACTGTATTGTGCTTGGGAACAGTACAGCGAATGAGCAGACTGGCCTGGGCTTGGTTGGGGCGTGTATAATGTACGTGTACATGTACATGACTGTATACTGCGTTGAGGGGGGGGGGGGGGGGGGGGGTATTCTATCCCTAGCTCCTAGCTGCTCTTTATCACAATACTAGTAGGTACATGTACATGACTGTATGCCTGACCTTCACGGCTTCAGGTGGTAAACGACATGCACATATGCCTTCGTCACAGCCTCACAGGGCTGGCGTAGCATTGAGCCTGGTAGCAGTTATCTCAGTGTATGTTGAACGTTGAAGCTACTGAGTATTACGACACTCTACGCCAGTTACATGACTTGTACTACATGTATGTACAATGTACTGCTGTAGGTGTGCGAGCGTCTAGCTCCGAATAGGATGGACGATCGTTGGATCGTTTATGACACGCATGCAGGGTCATAATCAAAATACACTGCGCGTGAATAGTGAAACGGGGTTTGGTGATGTCGTCCCCTTTCCCAAGACAAGTAAGTTAGTTTGTATTTCCATACATGTGCATGTGCCGTTACTGTGTTTGAATATGAATCATTGCCTGAATGGTCATGCTACTACTACTAGTACTAAGTTAAGTAGGGTTTCATTCATCGACAGAGCGCCTGTCACCATGACTGTACGAGTGCATAGGCATTGGCATTGTACATGTACATGTATATACACATACAGATACACACACGCACACATACGCACGCACACACACACAAACACACGCACGCACACAAACACACACACGCGCACACACACATACAGGCACACACGCACGCACGCGCGCGAGTTGTTGCCTGTTAAAATTGTACATTCTACGTTCCAGTGTTCGGAGGTTGTCACACTTTGCGGTTTCATGTACGACGAACATTAGACAGTACCGTGGCATGAGTTGTGACTTGCGAGGCATCAACGAACGTCACCGCTGTGTCATCGTAAAAGAATACTCAGTGATTGTATTTCAAAGTACATGTATTTCTAATCCCTTTTTGCCCGCACCCACACCATGTACCAGCCACCAGGACAAGAAGACTGCAAAGCGTTTCATGTCATTGTACTTATCCACGTGACGACTCTCCCTCATCGGTGCACGGGTATCCTGCGCACGCGGATGAGGAAAGCCGGAGCTTCTCAGAGCACCGGTTTGTACAAGTATTAAAGCCTTGTTCATGCTGTCAACATTAATTTTACTGATCATCAGATCACAAAGTAACGTTGTAGCAATAGTGTCAACAGACCTGCATATACATGTACACGTATGAATGAGAGGAAGATCCGTACTTTCCAGTAACGCCGCTGTTAAACTTCTCTGGAGGCGAGGACAAACTCAAGTGCCACTTCATGCGCCGCTCTAAACACCGATACGTCTGCGAACCCTGGACTTTTTAGTGTTACGAAGTACCTCATATCATTCTCATGAGCTGCGAGCACTCCCTCCGATCAGGTTCCTGAGGTCCGGCAAGCACAGAATCAACTAGTAAATTATTGCCAATAGTTATAATAGCATGAAGAAAAGTAACAAAAAAGTGCCAGAGTGACTGTGTGTGTGCGTGTGACTGTGTGTGTGTGTGTGTGTGTGTGTGTGTGTGTGTGTGTGTGTGTGTGTGTGTGCGTGCGTGCGTGTGTGTGCGTGTGTGTGTGTGTGCGCGTGTGTGTGTTCAGCAAGACTACAGCAGTACTCGACTGGCAGGCCTGGCTTAGCACGCCAATGTAGATCACCACAAACTCCAAACAAAATAGGCGATGAAGGCTGTAGTAACGCAAAGCTCACTCACACACACACACACACACACACACACACACACACACACACACGCACGCACACACACACACCATGTACCACACACTCACATGCACACACGCATGACACGGTGGCCTGTTGTGTCAATATAGCCTGTTCGATAACACTCTGTGGTTGTGACATGGAATACTTGACATAACACCAGTCCATATCTCGCGCGATATCGCGCTGGCTATGATAACATCGCGCGCTTTTATCACACGCCCATATTTGTAGGACCAGTTGGCAGTACACACTATGGCAGCGGCAGCATACGTCACAGACTCGCTGAGTGGAACCTCTCTTGGTCCGGAGTGCGAATATGTCACGACGTCAGTGTACGGTAGTAATAATAATAGTATGAAGATTGGGAAGGTGTGTATCTGGCACACTCGCACTAGCACTTGCTATAGCCTATACTATAGACTATAGTCCATGGTCCACGGAAGTAGAAGGCTTGAATGACTCTCTTGTCTGTTGATTCCCTAATGAGTGCGTGTCCTTAGTGGCCTCAGCTCAGCACTCAGCCTTGGGTCTGGATACAGTACTGGGTTCCTCATTCCGGTAATGATCAGTCCAGATTGTTATCACTCAGTCAGGGCAGGCATTTGTCCTACTCTTCAACAGCAGAGTGACCGTAGAATGTCCGTACAGTGACTGTTTGGACTGTAGTCGACTAGAATGATCGTACAGTGACAGTACAGTGACTGTACTGACTGCCTGTGTCGGTAGTGTAGAGAATAGAAGTGACTGCAGCCTAGTGTAGGGTGTCCGGACAGTGAGTTCAGTGTGATCGCTCACCACACGTTCACAGCTTCATTCAGATGTTCTCAAGGATATCCACTTGTAAAGACGTAATGCGGGTTGTGCTTGTAGTGCATGCAGTGCTCGAACGTCCAATGCCAATGCCGTAATGGACTGCACGCTGTGAACACAGAACAGCCTAGCTACGTGGTCGTCAGCGCACTGGTCAACGTTTGCAAAGAGCCGAATATACTGCGTTTGTGTTTCACGCGAGCGTTACGACTGTGTACCTTGTAGCAACCTGCAACCACGAAGTACATGTACATGTATGTAGTCGACTGAGCAGCTAACCGGCAGCGATACCACACTGTACCACCAGTCCCACGACTGTCTGCGAGCTGACGGACCTGTCTCCGGTCTGCTTTATACTATTATAGTGCAGATCCTTCGCCCCGGCTTCGGTGTTCCCCCGCCGGCCGCTTTCACGTGTATGTTGACATGGTTGATGCATGCATGCGTGCGTGCAGTGGACTGCTTGTAAGTAACAGTAGTTGTAGTGGTGCAGGTAGTAACAACGTGATTTTCCGGTGGATGTCGGAGGTCGTGGTGCTTCGGAACACGGTTCCAATCATTCCCAGCGCTCCATAGTCTGCGGTAGGTTCCAAGCCACGAGGTGGCGAAGTGGAGCTGAGGTGAACAATTGCTGCCAGTGCACTGCAGGCTTTCTTGTTAGTATTCCCGCGGAGTTGTGTGGTTTCCGAATCACCCGCTGTGACAGATCCAGGACTAGAGCTAGAGCGCAGCCGTCAAAATGTCGTAGCTGCAAATGCTGCATGCCCTGTTGTCATTGCCAAACGCTTGTCAGCGTACTTGATCTTGAGGTGACTAGCGCTAGTGGCAGCCCTGTCGGCAGTTCTTGAGCGCCCGCTAGGAACATAATGGTAGCGGTGTTCTGAGGAGTCCTGAGATTTCGTTCTTTCGCCCAGCCGTAACCCCACAGTTACGGCCTGTAGAATTATTCCAGTTGAGATCGCCCAGCGCTTCGAGTAACATAGTCATTGTTCTAGTGGCAATAGTAGTGAACGGTGCCGTGTACGTGGTCTTCGCATCCTGCCCTGAGGAAAAGGAAAGGAGTGGACGGAGTGGACATTCTGGCACACGCTAGCTGCTGGGAACTGGAAACGAATACCTAGGAGGTAAAGTAAGTGTGTATTATTTTTTTAGGTACGGAAAACTATGGGAATTTACTCCGTTATGCTGTGATTGTTCGTGTGATTTTGACAGTCCCAATTGTTGTCAAAGAGAGCATACCCACTCTCGTTATGTTCCGGACCACGAGGCCGCTATAAGGCCTGCACGCACTGAAAGTGCATTGCCTAAAATGTTCTCATCAACAATGAAGAGGGAAAATCATTTTCAATAATAATTCATGACACGCGCTATCTGAACATGACAGGTTGAGCTACACACGCACACACACGCACGTACGCACGCACGCACGCACGCACGCACGCCCCCCCCCCCCCCCCCCACACACACACCACACACACACACACACACACACACACACACACACACACACACACACACACACACACACACACACACACACCATTGGACCATTGGACGCCCATCGCCGGAGGCGATGATAGCGATGCTACAGCAGAAGCCAAAGCAGCTTGTACACACACACACACACACACACACACACACATACATGCATCCATAACGGCCTATTGAAATGTCAGGAACACGTCAGTGTCTTAGTTGAGTTTACAGACCAGTGTAGTACATGAGGATGCAGTTGCAGAGTAGTACAGTAGTATCTGATGGTGCCAGGGTTGTACAGGGCTTGCCTTCACTGTATCTGATGGTGCCAGGGTTGTACAGGGCTTGCCCTCACTGTATCTGGTGTGGTGCCAGGGTTGTCCAGGGCTTGCCTTCACTGTATCTGATGTGGTGCCAGGGCTTGTACAGGGCTTGCCTTCACTGTATCTGGTGTGGTGCCAGGGTTGTCCAGGGCTTGCCCTCACTGTATCTGGTGTGGGGCCAGGGTTGTACAGGGCTTGCCTTCACTCTACATGTAGAGTAGACGGTTCGATGCCGGAATGCCTTGACAGCCAAATTTGTATAGACCCAAACCGATCATCAGCGTTGATTTTTCACTCGAAATATATTTGTGGAAGGAAACTGGCATGTTGAAGTTTGCTCTGAGGCCAGAGTCAATCGAACTGAGCCACTCCTTTGTGTTGACCCATTGCCTCCAAGTTACCCAATTTTTCGCTTGAAAAAAGTTCAAATCAGAGGTGGCTCCAAACCGGACACGTTTTAGAGTGCATGTCAAATTCACTCTGGGTCTGAAATTAGGTAATTGCTATCGCTCCACGACGGCCAGTACAGAGTAACAACAAGCCTTGTGTGTGCTTCCATTAGTTTTGATTGGTATGCGGTGCTTTATTGGCGAGAGGCGAGCCGCTGTTTACCTGCGACAAGAAGTTGATTTTTCGAAAGTCGTAAAACTCAAGTCGCAGTGCGAAGCAACACGTCAAAAACTCACCTGCTTGGTATGGCGCTTCTGGTCATCGCAGAGCCATGAAATTTTGGCTCGGAGTATAACACATTGTAGTCTCACTGTAACATATGTTTTCTAATCAAAATACCAAGAGAGAAAGTGAATATTGAGACCGTTCCGGTTTGCAACCTATGTCCTATTTGAAACCGTCGCCTCTACAGTGCGCTGCGTTGAAGATGAATTTCACCGGCCAGTGCGTTGTGCTGACTCTTGCATTGATTTCCATCAAGTCCTGCAATTTTGCAGCGCAAGCAATGCTCGCGTTGCGAAATTGCATGACTTGAATATCGTCCCCAAACTAAAAATTATCATTTTGAATATACTTCTCTTCCCGGATGACCTGTTGTAGCATGAGATAGTCTGATATGGATATACATCATTATGCACTCATATCTCTCTTACCTGGGCCATCCGGGACGGGCACTGCCATTAACTTTGAAATTCAGTAAAACCTGGTGTAAGCGACCTCTGGGTTTAGCGACCACCTGCTCTTAACGACCGTCTTTCCATGCACAGACAGTTCTACACAGACACTGCGGGACCTGGTTATAAAGACCACCTGGCTTTAACGACCACATTTTCTTGCACCGTGGGGTGGTCGCTTAAACCAGGTCTTACTCTTTAGTCAATCCTGAACCTTTCTCTGGCGAGGGCACAAATATCTGGCATATGTCGTCGCTGTCTGTACAAAAATTGGCAGCGGAGTAGTGATATTTCCACTCAAACTCGTGCACAGTGTGCTTGCTGCTAGGCGGAGGTACCTGTCACTTTGAGGTCTGGATAAGACAGTTATGAGTGTCTGACTACCTGTACTGCTCTTCCTGCATAGTAATCTCATAGTCTAAATGTGCTACGGGGCCTGGGTACAAGACGGGGGGGGGGGGGGGGGGGGGGGTTGGCAACGAACCCCACTGGGGTTACCTCAGAAGTATATTATTATAATGGTGTATAAAATATAATAAAGTAAAGGTCGCACGTCCACGTTACCACCGGCAATACAACTGTATTGAGAAACACAACCAGCTTAGAGAAGTTTCGCATGTGCCATGCCTGTGATACCAGGGTGTATAGGAAGTTAGGAACTGCAAAAAAGTTTGTTTCGGACAGCGTTTTCTCGAGTGCGACGCTTGCTTTTGAGTCAAATATCAACCTGCAATATCCAAGTTTAATAATACTGTGAAACGACAAACTTTCGCGAGCGATTTACTTTCGCGACTTTCGCGAGCAGGGTCGAATCGCGAAAGTTTGACACGCGAATATGAAATTTGTACTACGCGATCGATGCGTCGATGATCGATCGTTTTGCAACAGATCTGTACAGTAGTCAGTACGTGCGCGCGCATGTATCACTCACTGCACTGACTGTACACTCACCGCGCTGATCGATGCTTGCACGGCCGGCTATGTCCAACCAAAGAGCGCAGCTGTTGCAACGACGGGTTACGTACCAACACCAGTCTTGCAAGTAACAAACATTAGTTGTCGTTGGAGTACGGCGACTTGAACCCAGAAGAGAATAAAACGATCGACTGGAGAATGTCTCAGTGTTGTGGAAAGTGTTGTTGAACTTCTTGGAGCGTTTTGCCAGCTTGCTGTTGCGTAGATTTTAGCGTTGTACTGCTCGAAGAAGTCTTCTGAATTTTATCGCGATGAGTATCGCAGTGGCTCAGCAGTTCGAAGAGAAAGTCTTCCGATGATCCCTCTTCGAACGTGCCATCCTTTCTCTCAGTACTAGTACTTACCTTATGGTTCTCTTTGATGCCTTGATTCCTCCTTGATTCCTTCTTTCATTCTTTGATTTCTTCTCTCATTCTTCATGCACTCTGCGCCCAGCACTCCGAGGCTTCGTAAAATAAAATTCTTTGATTTTCGGTGGAAGGTAAAAATCGCTAAAATTAATCGCCGCTAACTGGTCCAGTTTGCCAAAACGCTAAATTTAGCCGCCGCGAAAGTTTGTCGTTTTACAGTAGACCTTGGACATGAAATTGGTGGACAGTATAGTACAAAGTCAATTTCCAGGGGACACGGCTACCATAATAATTTCAATCTTCTGAGATCGTGGATATTCCAAAAGCGTGTCTCAAGAAACCAACTGGCTATGCAGCTGCTGAATTTGCTTGCGCCGCGGAATTGTCGCTTTTAAAACCATGTTTTGATGTACCCCAGGTGGATAGGATCTACTCACCCCCCACCGTTTAGGAGCTGCATCTGCGCCTTGATCCAAGAGGGTGGTGGCATTCCTACGGATGCGGAAAACTGAGCCTTTGGGCGAGTCTCACGCGAACCGTGAAATTTTCTTGATGTACCCCAGTCGTTACAACACTGCTTTTCAGCGCTAGCACAGGCTACATTCAACCCTGGTTGTTAATCCTGCCTTTGGGAATACTAACTTCACTACCATATTGACCAAGCTTCATTTCTCCGTGTCTCGTTGTGAACTTATCCGCGAAATACGGTGTTTATTAATCTTGAGGTCGCTGGCTGGATAGTTAGGGGTTGGATAGCTGAGACACTCATCGTAAAGTGAGGCTTGGCATGGACTGAATTACTCCATCATCAGGGTTTAGCTCGATGGTAGAGGTGGTCAGAGAGTCTAGAGTGGGCCCTATCCGTAACAGCGATTCCCGGAATCCGCCCAGGTTCTACCAATGTGCCCCATGTATCCTAGCAGGCATCAAGGTCATTGGTTTGGATTAACTCTAAACAAAGTGAGTAGGGTTTGAATGATACGCTGGTACGGGTTTGGATAAACAAGGCGATCAGAACTTAGAAGTAGCGACTTCGGCGGTACCCCCCCCCCCCCCCTCCCCCACACACACTTCATTAATTTAACCCTCCCCCTCACCTTCCCCCCTTCCTCCCCCTTACATTTGCGGAAAGATGGTACCATTATTGAACAGGATCCTGAGTGGCATCACTGATCTAGTTCAACATCAATTTCAATAAAAGTAATGTATGCAGAGATATGATGTGCCTGATCACATGACCAAAGCATGGTAATCATTTGTGATAGAAATAGGCACCAGGTTCAATAAATCAAACATCTGCCATGAAATTCAGGCACAGATATACATGTACATGTAATTGCCTGACAAGATGAAATTACTTTGCACTATATGATTAGATTTGCTCATGTTCTCCCCATGGGGTAAACTTCCATTGAATGAACAAAGCATGGCTACTTCATTGCAAGGTATTTCCATATTTGGAGTTCTGGCTGCATCTGCAACAGCAGGTCTGTATGGGCTGTAAGTGGTAACAGCAGTGAGCTGATCTACTGGTGATTTGCACTGTCATCAACTGAACCTTAGAACTGAACTAAAACTGAACTCTCTCTCTCTCTCTCTCTCTCTCTCGCACACACACACAAATACACACACACACACACACACACACACACACACACCACACACACGCACACACACACACACACACACTGCATGATACATTTTTGCAACGCTTCTAGTTTCTGGAGGTAGAAGACATGCTCCTGTCCCAATGGCAGCATAAAGTCTTAGATAGATCCCCTGCACAGTGCAAAGCTTGCTTGTGTATTTCAAGTATGCTATTGGCTATAGGCTATAGCTGCTACTTCTTTGTACAGTAGTACTTCAGTACATGTGCTCCACTCTTGCTGGCTGAAGGGAGTAAATACATGTTCAATTGTTGACCTGCTCGTGCCCCATTCTGTCACCTCTGGGGTGTGTACTTGGTGAGGTGTATATACAGAACCCTCCAGGGCAGAGTAAAACAAGGCCATTGCTCTAAACTCATTCTGTCGAAATTATTCACTATTGCCTGCACACTGGGTTTAGGCAACAGTGAATGACTTTGACATTATTTTAGCTTTTTTGATGTTCTCCCTCTTGAGAAACCGCTGCCACTGAAAGCGTCCACTAGCGTGCACATTGAACATACAGTCTCTTCAAACCGGCAAAGCAAATGTGCTTACATAATATGCACATTGAACATGGTCTATTGGGCAATGTGAGATGGGAGGTCTACATGCACAATTACCAGCTTACAATGTGAAGTCATCAACACATCATCATCAGTCATCAACACATAATTATCATACTATATTTATCCACAGTATGATTGTGTGCGAAAAATGACTATGCAGTTCTCATTGTCTAAATGTGGTGTCCAACAAGTCAAACACTGCTCTGCACATGTACTGCACATGTACTGTGCAAAGTGCAGTACTCTGTTAGAGGCTGCTGGGCCTGTCTAATCGTTACTGTGGAGTCTGGGAGACTGGAGGAAATCTAGAGGAGAGAGAGACAGACAGACAGACAGACACACAGACACACAGACAAACAGACAGACGGAGAGGGAGAGGGAAAGGGAGAGAGGAGTTTGTTGGAAACGGACACACTTCTGGTGGCCTGTTCTTGCTAAGAGCATTGCACTTATACACTGCATGTAGATGAAAATGTGTGGTGCTGAATGATCTGTATACTGTGTTTGTGGCTTGTCCTTCACCCTTTGCAGGTGCATAGATGAGAGCAGAGGAATTATCACTTTGCTGAGCACCTACAGTCATCACGTTGTACAGAAGCATCACCTTAAGCTACTTTCACCGCCGGTCATAGTGTTCTTACTTGGATAGTGCCAGGATATCAACTTCACCAGACTTGTCCCATCTATCATGCCATTTCCCGTGGATGGACAGTGTTGATTCCTCGCTGTAGATAACATACACTAGCAGTGTTTGTTCACTTTTAGCATAGTTGTTCCAAGCTGTGTCAATTTACTAACTTTCAAGTAAGCGTGACGGTGAACATTTTCAGTGGATCTCCATTGCTGGTTAGTGAATCTCCGTTGCCAGTGAGTGGGTCGCCGTTGCTGGTGTGTGGGTATGTTGCTAAGAGAATCTCTGCAGTCCGATCGTCCAGCACCGCAGCGTGGTGACAGTGACAGTGTGGCCACCAGGAACACAGTGAAGATGTCATCAGCAGCAGCCATGATGTCATTATCAACTACGATGATGTCACCGGTGAGCACTAACACATCTACACTGGGCCACGCTTCAGACTCGGGAACCTCCGCTGCAACCATCGGTATCATAGTGGGAATCCTGGCTGTTCTCCTCGTCATAATCGTAGTCCTAGTAGTAATATTACTACGCAGACGTAACAATGCTCGTAGTGACACTGCAGATGCACGTCCCGTGGGCAGAAAGCAAAAGCCCGCGCAGCAGCATGCGCTGCCGTTACCGCCGGCTGCGATTGCCGAGAACGGACGACGCTTGGCTGCCGTGGAAACGCTACCCTACATACCGCCGCAGCCGGTCCCTGTGAATGGGGGTCGCCATGGCAACAAGGACACGATTGGCAGTCGGGATACGTACGACGGTGCATATAACGGACGATCAGCTGCTGACCAAGACCCGGTGAGTGTATACCCTGCTAGCTGTGCAGTCTGTTATAGTGTATGCCCTGCTAGCTGTGCAGTCTGTTATTATAATTTACTCAGATGGTGAGCAAAGGAAATTATTAAATGGAATCAAGGAAAACGGTGGGGCACAAGTTATACGCTTCAGATTCGTGCACGTCTCACTGTTCAAAATCTGGTTTAGTTGGTGGACTCTAACGCATATTTTGTGCCCCACCATTCTCCTTGTTATTATTATCATTATTATATATTCATACAGCATCTCCTGGCTCGTTGTAAATCTGCCAATAGTACGAATGAGATGAAGGGTGGTGACCAACCATGGCTAACTAAAAACTACATTTAAAATGCGAAAGAAAAGAGAGAAGAGCATCTCTTTCTTACATTTACATCCCAGTGTAGTGCAGGTGATCTGCATTCCTTTCAAAATGCAAGCTAACACTTGAAGTAACAGAGTTTGAAAATGGTACGGTCAGAAGTCAACAAATAACAACTTCCTGATGCAATTGAATTCACTGTGTTCAAAGCAAAGTACGGTATTATAAGGTAAAGCCCGTTGTGTAGCATGCATGCTGGTGTATCTTGTGTCTATACCAGCAGTGGGTGTAGGGTTCAGTACTGTCAGTGCCGGCAGAAAATGTGTTACCCTAATTTGTAGTGAAACATCTAAACATGCCTGGATTCAAGTGGATTCAAAAGTCGATATTTTCATGTCTTGGCCTGCCTGCGGCGCAACACTTGCTAGCCCTATGCAAGTTGCTGTGTTGATATTGGCAATTGATATTTCTATATTCCTATATCTAACTCTATCCCAATCTCTATCTCAATCTTTCTTTCTTTCTATATTGTTCTCTGTCTGTCTGTCTGTCTCTCTCTCTCTCTCTCTCTCTCTCTCTCTCTCTCTCTCTCTCTCTCTCTCTCTCTCTCTCTCTCTCTCTCTCTCTCTCTCTCTCTCTCTCTCTCTCTCTCTCTCTCTCTCTCTCTCTCTCTCTCTCTCTCTCGTGCACGCTCTTCCGATTTGTCGTCAACAGAGTTTGATGTTGCGTCCGTCCATCGATCCTGTTCAGAACGAAGCCTATGAGGATGTCATAGCCGTGTCTATACCACACCGAGAGTACACCCCACTGGTAAGGGGAAACATATACAGTTTGTGATTACGCAAGAAGTACACGAATAGAAGCAAAAACAAGGCTGTTTCGTTGTCCACTTTGGGATTACAATTGCAGAAGCAATCTGTACACATTTCACCTTGTACAGTATTTTCCGGCGCATAAGCCGCATGCACTTTGCACACTCAAAATTCACGCAGAAAAAAGAGGGCACGGCTTATACTCTGATGATCAAACTCCCGTTGATAAAGAGGGGAGATGTCTGTATTCCATGGCAAAATTGGGGAGGGGGCGGGGGGGGGGGGGTGGCTTATGCTCCGGAGAATACGGTATTAAATTTTGGTGATGATATAATTCTATGTAGAAAGCTAGGCTTCTTCTTACAGCTTCATCTGCAGAGCAGAATACAATGTAGCTGGGAAGTTGGGAAGTTGGGAGAACACACCAAAAATTGGTGATCGAAATCATTTTACTTTGCAGTACTAGTAAGTGAGGTTGTGTAGATCAGTCCAGATTTCACAAGCGACAACAAAATTGAAATAGGTAGTATGACCAGATGTGGTGAGGTTCTGTGTGCTCAACTGCATACCGCATTTTCCGGAGTATAAGCCGCATTTTGGACTCTCACAATTCACCCCAAAGAAAAGGGGGGGGGCAGCTTAAACTCCGATGATCACATTAACGGTGATAAATAGGATAGATTTGTGGCAAGAAAATGGGGGTTGCGGCTCATACTCTGAAAATAGGGGAATTCCCTAATGACATGTTTGTATTTTCCCCTCACCAGAATGATTATGAGAATGTCATCATCAACAACATGAAAACTCCGGCATCACGCGAGCCGAGTCGCAATTCCCAGTACTCCACGACCAGCGAGGATGCTCATTTGCTGGCGTCACGGCAACCATCGGCACAGGCACCAGCACTGCAGACCATACAGGGCAGTCTGAGCTCGGAGTCGATGAGTTTGGTGGACGAGTCAGCGTACGCTTCTCCTGAAGAGGTAAGCTGGTTGATTTGGTTTGGTTGACGTTGTGCCCTCCTGTTATCACTCTCCTGTCATCGCTGTCCAGTCATCGCTGTGTCGTTTATCCAGTTTTCACATCATGACACGCCTTTGCAAGACACATAATGTGCTTCAGTTCCGTCTTCTCATTCATTTTACAACTCTTTGTGGTAGAAAAGCAGGGCTGGGGCCGGCACACGCACGATCTGACTCTCTTTCTCTCTGTGCTTCTCTCTCACATACACACATACATACTGTACTCTCTGTCTCTCTCTCTCTCTCTCTCTCTCTCTCCTTCTCTCTCTCTCTCTCTCTCTCTCTCTCTCCTTCTCTCTCTCTCTCTCTCTCTCTCTCTCTCTCTCTCTCTCACTCTCTCTCTCTCTCTCTCTCTCTCTCTCTCTCTCTCTCTCTCTCTCTCTGTGTTTCTCTCTCTTCCATTCAATCTTATTCCTGCTGTGCAGCTCGTTGCTGTAATTCGCAGGCATGCTGCAGCGTATGAGAACCTTGGGATTTGTGCTGCTCCACTAAAACCTGCTCTGTCAGCAGCCCTGAGCGCACCAGGTCCCAAACCAAAGGTTCCGCCACGTCGACACAACAAACAACTCGAGGCAACGGCATCTGATGCCTCACACCTACCCATGGTAAGTAAGGTTGGAGGTGATCACGATAATGGGTGTGTTGTCAGGGGTTTTGACGAGCTTTTTTTCCCCACTCGCAGACCACACCAAAACGAGTCGGCAATTCAAAGAGAGTGAATACTACAGGGCCCCAAAAAGGCACAGGGATAGCACAGGGATAGCACAGGGATAGCACAGGGGTAGCACAGGGGTAGCACAGGGGTAGCACAGGGGTAGCACAGGGGTAGCACAGGGGTAGCACAGGGGTAGCACAGGGGTAGCACAGGGATAGCAGTTGCAATATTATTACCTATTGTAATGTCGCGTATTTTAGCCAGGCATATTCCTGTAGAAGACGACGTCAGGGCTAGGCTTCTATTCACATCAGGCTTCTATTCAAACCAGGTATTTCTATGTGTGTGAACAGTAAAACCAGGCTTACGTTCCGACGGTGTATCTTGAACACCAGGCTTGTATTCAAACGAGAGAAACTTTAACACAAGACACTACGGTATGTGAGGTACACACACAATGCCTGTACTATATCTACTGGAGAGTAGACTTGGCTAGTAACCGTGGTAACGTCGGTTCTCCGGCTCCACATCTACTGGCATGCAGGAAAACGTTGAAGGGTACGTGTAGTTAATAGAGCACAGCTGCAATACTGTTCCCACCATAGTTGATAAATACATATCATTGATATCAAGTTGAAACTCGGATGCTGAGCCAATAGTAAATGTAGAAAGGAAAAGGACACATGGATACGAGTTAAAAGAGTAACTCTCCATCACTGTAACCAGATATGGAGATGTGTTGAAGCTAGGTGTCAGGACGTCGAATGTCTCAGTACTCTGTCAGTTTTGTGCCTAGTTGTTGCACTTTCTGACTGTATATATCCATATGTCCTTTTCTTTTCTACATTGATATCAAGTATCATACTATTGCTCGTGACAGTGCTCAATATACCTAGGTGCAGAGCCTAGTACAAACACTGCAAAGAAGGAATTAACCCTTTGAGGCCCATAGTACGGATATATCCGTACCAGTGTACAGTGCATACTAATGTCTTTTCAAACCGCAACCTGGCGTAACTCGGCCGCCCCTTGACCAAATCGGACAATCGAAAGGGCTATCGACATTAGAATTGTCTGAGCTATCGGCTCGAAAAAACCCGAAAGTGATCCGAGTTCGGAGAGCGGAGATACGAGACTAGAACTAAATTCGCTCAGCAGAGTCAACTCGAGCACGTGCATTTTGAACTTGTTTTTAGGGGTTTTCCCTGACTCGCGGCCCACGCAGCTACAGATAGTTCACGTCATCGCAAAGGCATGTTTCTCAGCTCTCCAGTAAAAAAATTTGAGCGATCTGCCATGCAATTTGTTGAAATGGCAGAGAATTTGAGTTGGGCGCTCGCAATGCTGGCTTTGGAGCGCCGTATCGCGCTGCGGCGCTGGTTCTGTGAATCGAGTGATGTATTGCTGGCTATCGCTGTGTTCCTCTGGCCAAGAGCTTTCCAGAAAGCCCAAGATCACCAAAATCGGCCAAAGGACACCAAAGTTACGACCAGATAAGTACCCGGGCTCGCGTATGCAGTGCATTTCTTGAAATAATTGTGGGCCCTAAAGGGTTAAAAGCGTTTCTGCTTTTTTTAACTCTGAGTTTCACGGTTTTTGGCAGATGATCAGTTAAAACTGTGAAACTCAGAGTTACAGCAGAAACGTTTTTGATTCCTACTTTTAAGTGTGTGTATCATGTACAATGAATGAACAACATTAGTTGCATAATGGTGATGTTATTTATCATGTTGTGACCTTTTCTATCTGTTGGTGCATGGTTCTTCCCACAATAGGTGGATCGTATCTATGCCGACGATTACTATGACAATAGTGAACTTCTACGAGCCGGTGTGACGACAGAGCCAACTGGAGCTGACGCATCGCTTGAGGATAGCTATGAGTCATCAATGACATCACCGCATGCCTATGATGATGTCATACATCAGTCTAGTAGGGACAGTGCTGGTGTGATGCGAGGTCAGCTGAGTACATCCGCACCCGTAGCCAGCGACTCAATTGGTGTTAGCTCTACTGCCGGTGCTGCTCTGTACGATAGTGGCAACGAGTGTCATGAAGCCATTGGTGCGCAGAACAGCACGGCTGGTCTCATTCCGACGGGCAGAAACCATGGTTACGAAGAGGTAAGCGTATAGTGACAGTACGGTGTGTGTGTGTTTGTCTCTTCCAGCAGTGAAGCACGCTACTTGACTACGTACTGTGTGTGTTGACGATAGCAAACCTTTTGAACACGACAGTAGTTGTGGTAATGGCCGGGAGGCTGTCTTGAAGCAAGCTTGATGCAATTGGAAGCGTTCAAAGAGTGCGTACGTTTCAGCGCTTTATCACTCACTGTGGATGTCGCAAATCAGATGACATGCAAGTCATGGTTACTGTTGTATTGATAACATGGAAAAATATGAGCACAAGTTATGCGATCGAGTCCACCAAGTATAAATTTAATCAGAATGTGGAATGTCAATTTGGAATGTGGAATGTGGAATGTCTCAGTACTCCCTGTCAGTTTTGTGCTAGATTGTACACGTCTGACTGTTCAAAATCTGGTTTTGTTGGTGGACTCGATAGCATTACTTGTGCCCACATTTTTCAATGTTACAATTTTTTCCTTGGCTCACCCTCTGAGTTCTTACTGCTTTAGGGGCCGTCCGTAAATATCGAACTTTTTCACCAAAGTTGAACTCGGATGGTGAGCCAATTAAATTATGCTGAAAAGGAGCTAGGTGTCAGGTCGCCGAATGTCTCAGTACTCCTTGTCAGTTTTGTGTCATTTTGTCGCACTCGCTGACTGTATAAGATCTGGTTACGTTGGTGGACAGTTAGTCATAACTCGTAACATTTTGTCCTTCTCCTTTTTTCACCAAGCGAATTATTTTAGTTTAGACCCAACCCCTCCCTTCCTCCCCCTCAGAAAGTAAAACATGTTGACAAATATGCATATACAATGTCCATGTACATGAATCAATGTTTTCTGAAACGAAATTGGTCAACCCCCTCCCACTCCATAACGAAATTATTTCGTTTTGTGAAAAACGGTCGATATTTATGGACGACCCCATATTCGTTGTTTTATTGTCCTCTTTCTCTGGTATCAAGGTTGAGCTGCTCAAACCGTCAGCAAAGTCCACCGTGGCACCACACCAGACATACGAACGGCTAACCAGCAAGCAATATAGAGAGATACCAAGCTCTGAGATTCACAAGGTCAACATGGTTGGAAAAGGGTAAGATGGTTGTCATGGGAATAACAGATGAGAATCAGGTCCTAGGAGAAGGGAGTTGGAAGGGGGGGGGGGATAGCATACTGGCCAACCCTCCCGGTTTTCCCGGGAAAATCCCGGGAAATCAACACTACTCCCGGGGTCCCGGGGATTTCAAGCATACTCCCGGGGTTCCGGGGATTTCAAGCATACTCCCGGGGTTCCGGGGATTTCAAGCAAACTCCCAGAAAAGTCACACTTTCGTCTGATACAGGATTTTCCTGAAAACTCCATGGATTCGCCTCGAATTTCCCGGTTTTTTCCAAAATATGTACGGTGCGCACTCGCACTTCGAACTATGCATGGCACTTTCAAGACCGGACCACAAGATCTGCACTGACAGGCGCTATAGTATAGGCGGGCGCCGACTGATCGAACTGCAATGCAGGGTCGAACTGTGCTGTACGAAGATCTGCAGAGTTGAACTTTTTTTTGGTGGGAAAAGCCCTTTTTCACTTGTTTTTGTGCCATCCAAGGATTTTGAGAAAAATCCAGGGATTCTGCATGTCTTGTCAAGGGATTGAGATTTTGGTGGTTGTTCAGTATGGGATAGGTGTGGTCAAAGCGGCCACGAGAGCCATTACCTCAGATCCACTCAATCAATCTTCCTAATCGCATCTTCTCTGTATCAAGGTACCGCAAACTAGCCCTCCAGGAATTGTGCATAACATTATGGTATTGGGGCGCAAGCAAGAAGACCCAGTGGCTGCATGGATCTGCTCTTCTTGACCCACTACAGTCCATTCATAAAAAGATGGGCCCTGGCTCTGGCGAGCTCCCGTAGTTGGCCATTTTTCGTGATTTCATCGTACACAGTGCAGTGCTGCAAAATTTGAAACTTGAAAAAGGGTCCAAAAAGGGTACCTGAACTGCGGTTCGAACCGCACAATGCACTGAAGCAGTCGGGGTCAAATGGCCTGGATTTTTATGGTTTTTCCCAATTCAGTGCTTTTGGGGCAAAACCTGGCCGAAATCCTATTTTTGCTATGGCTTGCTTTTTGGACAAAAACACTTCAGAAACATAATTGGAAGAGGATTCCATAGGGGATTGCAGAAAAAAATTCTAAAAAAACTCAAATTTTGACCCATTCATTTCAAGTGTGTTCAACTGTATTGTGTGATCTCCTTGCTATGTAGATCGTTTGGTGAGGTTTGGCTGGGAAAATGGATCACAGTAAGTCATAGTCCCTACTTCTCACATCAGAATACCTTAATCCGTTGAAGGTTTAGCACACCTGATACCAAGAGTACATGAAAACCAGAGTGTGCAGCTCGGATGGGTTGCTGTCACGGCGGAATTCCGTCATTACATCATTTTAGTGAGTGGGACGCACTACGCCATTTCCCGCCTCAGATCTGCACCAAATAATGATGTAATCACGGAATTCCGCCGTGCCAGACACCCATAGTAGAAAAGGCCCCAAGCTACACACTCTGGTTTTCATGTACTCTTGCTGATACCTATACATCTTCACGGTTTTTTTTGGATTTGTGGAAACGTAGAAAAATGTTGATTCAAACTTGGGCTCGAAGTGACGATTTGTTTGGCACAATTATTTTGCATGTATTCCTATGCAGTGTTGTAGAGTACTAGTATCAGACAATGTTTTCTTGAAAGAGGTTCTTCACGTGCCCTTGTTGTAAACCTGCAAGGTGGGAAACTTTCGGGGCAGATTAAACTTGCCGGGTTTGCAACCAACACACATATGCACACTAATCTGTGTATGGATTGGTGACACTCTACAGTCCACTGACGAGACAAAACCCTGCAAGCTTCTTGTTTTCGTGTGAAAACCGCGCAGGTTTCTAGTCTCCAACCTGTGTTTTCAGTTTTCACACTTGAAAACACCAAAATGATGTGCTTGCCTGAAATCTCTCAGTTCGCAGTAGCATGTACTGTGCAATGTACTAGTCAGTGAATGCATCGAGTCTGTAGCAATGTTCACATCTGCACAGTGTTATTAATTCCCTTGATATCTTCTCCATCTTGTGTCCGCCGCACGCTGGTGTTATAGCCTGATGGTAAATCAGTGGATGTAGCCGTTAAGAGTCTGCATAGCACGTGTGATGCACTGTCCAAGGGCAAGCTGCTGGAAGAGGCCAACCTCCTGGGACGATTTCATCACCGTAACATTGTCCAGCTGCATGGCGTTACCCAGTCATCTACAAACAACCAGGTATGACCACTTGAGGAGAAGAGACTTGGTTTGTTGGGGTCATAAGTACAGTAAGACCTCGCTTATCCGGTTCTCTTTTATCCCGATCCCTCGCCATCTGGAAGAAAATCTGTGGTTACCGATTTACAGCATATGCCATGCATACATACAGTGTGTGTGTTAGATTATCCGGTTCCCTCACCTATCCGGATATTTTTGTGGAAAACGGATGTGTGCAGTTAAGCCAGGTCTGACTGTACCAATACCAAGAACATGACAATGTGAAATGAAAGTGAGGAGGCAAATCTTGGCAAACATGTCATACCATTGCTCAAACCACACAACCTGTTACCATGTCATTGTGGCAGAAATACCTGGTGTCTTTAAATACTACTCAGCTGGTGAGCCAAGGAAAATAATTTTATGAAAACAAGGGAAATGGTGGGGCACAAGTTATGCGTTAGAGTCCACCAACTAAACCAGATTTTGAATAGTCAGACGTCCACAAGGTAACACCAAACTGACAAGGAGTACTGAGACATTCCACGGCAAGGAAATCAGCTTGACCACTGCTCGATACCGATACCTTTTGCACGTCTGACTGTTCAAAATCTGGTTTAGTTGGTGAACTCTAACGTATAAATTGTGTCCCACCATTTTCCTTGTTTCCATTTAGTGTCTTCAAAAAACAGAGACGTTTATGAGGACTGGTGTGTGTATAGCCGAACGATTGCAGCCTCTTCTTAGAAAAGCTTGATCCGACTGTAATAAGCCCAATGTGTCAACTGGCTGAGTCTGAAAAACAAGTCTGCAGGGGTTTTGCCAAAATTACGGCATTTACCATTTTGACATAATAATTTGCATCTCCTTCACGTGCACAGGACATTAAGTTATTCAAAAATAATAATAATAAATATTTGGATAGTTGCTGCAGAACTCGTTCTCATGTGTTTTCTTCTCATCATTTATTATTGGCTCAGTATCCGAGTTTAAAAATATTTCAGCGCAAAAAAAATGTTTCCGCTCGGGTTCGAACCGAGGACCTTGTGCGTGTGAAGCACACATGATAACCACTACACTACGGAAACCCAGGCTACATAAGGCATTGGCCAGAAGGCTAGACAACTACTAGGAATAGGTATAGTGTTACATACCTGTGGATATTACCTGTGGATATGTGTAGAAGACACATCAAGTTTAGTTAAGTTTTAGTTGTATTCCAAGCAATACAGGGCTGGGGTAGCCAATGACCACTTTGCGTGGCGATTGCAGGGTTTTTATAGACAACCACGGCTAAAAATCACCCACGCCAGTCCCGTTGGTGCTCATCAGGAGTCATGGCTTACAGGGAGAAGGCATGGGCGAATGTAACCCTTAACTAGTGATGTGAGTTTCGTTCCCGGTCTGCCCATTCCAATGCCACATACAAGCATACACTCATCAGCCCTGCCCCAACAGCGACTGGAATGGGCAGACCGGGAACAAAACTCCTGTCGTTATTAAGGGTTACATTTGCCCATGTAGTCCCCCTGTGAGCTATGACTCCGGATGAGCACCAACGTGGCTGGCATGGTTGATGTGTCTTCTATACATATCCACAGGTATGTAATACTATACCTATTCCTAATAGTTGTCTAGCCTTGTGGCCAATGCCTTGTGTAGCCTGGGTTTCCGTAGTGTAGTGGTTATCACGTGTGCTCCACACGCACAAGGTCCTCGGTTCGAACCCGAGCGGAAACATTTTTTTGTGTTGAAATTTTTTTGGAATAATGCCCCCCTATGCATGCACGTGAAGGAGATGCAAATAATTATGTCAAATGGTAAATGCCGTAATTTCGGCAAAACCCCTGCAGACTTGTTTTTTCAGACTCAGCCAGTTGACGCATTGGGCTAATTACAGTCAGATCAAGCTTTCCTAAGGAGAGGCTGCAATTGTTCGGCTATACAAACGCCAGTCCTCATAAACGTCTCAGCTTTTTGAAGACATTAAATGGAACCAAGGAATACGCCGGTGGTGCACAATCAATGCGTTAGAGTCCACCAACTAAACCACTGTTGGGGCAGAGATGATTCATGCATCCTTGTTTGTGGCGCTGCTGGACTGGGTCACGCTTTCCATCAGCAGGGCCAGGGCCGCAATCGTTCTTGCCAGTATCATAGACTACGGGTTGCGGACACCTTCTGACTGACCCAAAGCACAGATGCACATGTTTCCGGGCACTATGATCTCATGCTGTCTCCCTGTGCATTATGCCTCTCTTGTTGTCACGGATACCAATGTGCCTATAATACACATCAACTTAAAGTACCCCCAGATCACCCAGTCACCGCAACCATCACCACTATCACCACTATCACCACTATCACCACCTTTCTGTGCTGGTGTCCTACAGTCCATTTCAAAACTATAGACGCGTAGGATTATTTCAAATTTGGCTGGAACTTTTTGAGAATAGTTTTCGGAATATTGCTCAGGACCGCTCCACGATTACTCTCATGTAGTTTCTAAACGATTGGATAACAGACGCCCAATTTGGAAAAATGTATGCACAAAGTGATCACAGATTTTATGTGGTATAGATGCTGGCGTAACGGTTTTTGCCTAGGTACGAGTCTATAGTTTTGAAATGGACTGTAGAGGCGTACACGGGGAGGGAGGGGGAGGGGTGCTCTCACTTGTAGTAGTATCAGTGTTGACTTGTGCATGTGAAAGAGTATATGTATTTGGATTGAAGTGCTAGTTTCACCCTTCCTGCTTTACTACTGCCTTGTCTCTCTCTCTCTCTCTCTCTCTCTCTCTGTCTCTGTCTCTCTCTCTGTCTCTCTCTCTGTCTCTCTCTCTCTCTCTCTCTCTCTCTCTCTCTCTCTCTCTCTCTCTCTCTCTCTCTCTCTCTCTCTCTGTCTCTGTCTCTCTGTCTCTCTCTCTCTGTCTCTCTCTCTCTGTCTCTCTCTCTCTCTCTCTCTCTCTCTCTCTCTCTCTCTCTCTCTCTCTCTCTTCTCTCTCTCTCCTCTCCTCTCTCTCTCTCTCTCTCTCTCTCTCTCTCTCTCTCTCTCTCTCTCTCTCTCTCTCTCTCTCTCTCTCTCTCTCTCTCTCTCTCTCTCTCTCTCTCTCTCTCTCTCTGTCTCTCTGCTCTTCTCTCTCTGTCTCTCTCTCTCTGTCTCTCTCTCTCTTCTCTGTCTCTCTCTCTCTCTCTCTCTCTCTCTCTCTCTCTCTCTCTCTCTCTCTCTCTCACCATACAGCAACCTCAACTTGTACTACAGTGGGCTGAGCGTGGGTGCTTGTTGGCATGGTTACGCACCACCAGCCAGACCTGGGTATGTATGCACATGTACTTGTCATGATGTGTGTGTGTGTGTGGGGGGGGGGGGGGGGGGGGGGGGGTATGTATGTGCGGGTGTATGTGGGGTGTCAGAAGCCTCTTTTTATGCTGAGATGAATTCATTGCGAAGATTTGAAGACTCCACTTTAGCCAGCCAATATTCATACACCCTCCTTACACTCTAATCAGTCCCTGGACTAAGAAAAGACTAGCTTAGGCCACTGGGTCGACCCCTGGATTCACTGAGGATGGCGCTTACCCAATTATCAAACAGTGCAATGGAGTACACTTAACACACAGCTCGAGCCGTGGAATGGTGGAGCGCACGTAGCCGGAAAGTTTAGACACCAGGGAGTGTTTTCTATGTTTGTAGAATCGTGTTTTTTCTCGGAAAATCTGAATTCTGTCAGTTGCTTGTTCGTGTTTAGTGCGTCCTATCTATGCTACTAGTAATGTTTTACATGTATGTACTTGTAGTCATAAGGCCGCAATAGGTGTGGTGAGGATATGTGACGGACACTTCAAATTCACCTGTTTACGGTACAGATGTTGATGTCTTCTTTGCCCCATGTCAAGTTCATCCACCATCCGTAGACGGCTCAATTTGGCGAAAGCAAGGAGAGGAATGCACAGATAGAAGAACGAGCAGTTGCCGTTTTGTAACTCTGAGTTTCATGAACTGAATCAATCATCAGACCAATATTCCTTCTCTACATCTCTCATAATACATCCTTCTGTCCAAGGTGAAGAAAGGTTTGGGTGATGAAGTGTGTTTTTGTTTTTGGTCTTCTTCATCGGCACAGTGAGAATGGCTCCGCTCAAGAGATAGCCGAACGATTGCTGATGTGTTGCACTCAGATAGCCGCTGGTCTGGTGTTTCTGCAAAGAGTCAACTTTGTGCATCGGGTACGTTGGTGAGAAAGGCTTCACAATCTCTCTCAGTCATCCTCGATTGCACCCCTATTTCACACCAGTCTCAATCATTGTGTGTACCTCAAAGCACGGGCAGACATTAGTGTTTGTGTCTCTCTTGTCGCCTATTTGGTTTGTCTTTTGCCTGGTGGTCTCTCTACCTCGCTCTGTCTTTTTGGTTCTATCATTCTTCAGACCGTGACGTGTGACAACCTATATTCTTGTCCGTTTTTGGTTTTGTTGTGCAGGATCTTGCAGCTAGAAATGTGCTGCTGAGTGAAGACTTGACGTGCATGGTAACAATCTGTTTGGATTCTGGATGGACTGGTTTGTTTCATTTTGCATTACGAAGTGTGCTGGAATGCTCAGCAACAAGATGGTGAATGGCAGTTCTACACGTGTCTGTTCTCCTCTCTCTCTCTCTCTCTCTCTCTCTCTCTCTCTCTCTCTCTCTCTCTCTCTCTCTCTCTCTCTCTCTCATCTGTGTATTCTCCTCTCTAACGGTCTGTCTGTCTGTATGGTCTCCCCTCTCCCATTATGTCTTTATCAGATCTGTGATTTTGGCATGTCAAAGATCCTGGCTGAAGAGTCCTATTACAGTAGCCATGGTGGAAAGCTACCAGTCAAGTGGTCACCACCGGAGGTAAGCATGCTCAAGTGCAAGAACGCTGTAACAGCTAGCATAATTGCACATAATTATAATGTACACTAAGATAGGCCAAGACTTGAAAGTGAGCTTGCGCAGTGCTAGACAACGCTAAGCAATGACATGACCGTCCGACATACTCATCAAGCATTGTTTCTACACCATTTCGACACGTCCCGCAACGTCATGTACGCAGATGTCTCCATTCACCGCATTACTATCACTGAAGGCAAGTCTATGGACTGAGTGCCTTAATCCTTGTGTATGGACAAAGGCATCGTACCTTCAGCTGCTCACCTCCCATGTCTATGGCACTTTGTCTATGTGTATGCTGTGGTGTATGCTGTGGGGGGGGGGGGGGGGGGGGGTATAGGTGTGTTTGTGCTTTGGTGCGTGTGTTCGCATGGGTGTTCGTTTGTGTATGTGTGTGTTTGTGTGTGTGTTTGTGTGTGTGTTTGCACGGTTGTGTGCTGGCGTGTGTATGTATGCATGTGTGTTTGTGTGCATATGTATAATGTGTGCATATTTGTATGTGTATACTGTACATGTGTGTTTTTCTGGATGTGTGTACGTGTGTGTGTATCCGTGTGTGCGTACATACTGTTGTAGGTGATACTAAAGCGTAAATTCTCCATCGGCAGTGATATCTGGAGCTACGCCGTGGTGCTGTATGAGATCTGGTCTCTCGGACGTAAGCCGTACTTCCCGCATCCGGCCGTCAAGGTAGCCGAAGACGTGTGTGCTGGATATCGTCTACCTGCACCGCCAGGTTGCCCGTTGGAACTCTACCGACTCATGATTGAATGCTGGTACGTACTGCTGTATGCTAGAGTACCATGCAGTGTTTCTCTATGAAATCAGATCAAGAGAGTGAATGCCACGCCAGGCGTTGTGCAGCCCTAGACTGTAGACCTGTGAGCACTGGGATGTGGGCAGGAGCATGGCGCATACTAGATTCACGCAATCGGATATCATTGAGCAACACTGGACATTTACAGCCATGATAAAACAAACCTCTTCTATGGGCAAAGCAAATGTGCTTACATAATTATTATGACAGAAAGTCTCAATACCAAAAAAAATGAACAAAACGTCAAGAATCTGAAGAAAGAAAAAACTCAATCCAATTCTTTGTTGCCATAACGGGAACTAAAACCCAACACAAATCTGAGAAGATGGCAGTTGGCGGTCACGCTGCAACAAAATCACCAAACGTAAGCACTAACAATGTTGAAACATGGTTGCAGGAGACAAACTACAAGTAAGCAAGCAACGCATTTTTTTCTACAAAATCCACATATCTCCAGACACTGGGGTGAATGATGGAGTGTGGTGGTGGGGCCCATTAAGCTCCGCCGACCAGAGGTCTCGGCTTCATAGCTCCATGGACGCATACAAAGAAACAACCAGACAATTGAAACACGTTTAATACCGTCTAGGCCACTGACCTGGACAGACAGCGGTGCAAGAAGCCGTGGTCTCGCCTACGGCCATACGAACCCCTGCAACCGCGGAAGCATGTTATGGCCATGACTAAATCCGACATCATGAAAGAACCTACCCTCTGCGCCAGTACACATACCAGCGTGCAGGTCAATGTTTGCCCTCCATTGGTGCTCAACCCAGTGTTTGCACTGAGCCTTGGGGTGCATAGCGCCACTCTGCATCGGTGCACAACCCAGCATTTACAAGGCTGGAGTTGCACACTGCCCGGAGCTGGATGACTCATGATAGTTGGATTTCATTGAAAACCATGCACATGCACTCCTGGACCCAAGTGATGTCCCCCCCCCCCCCCACACACACACGCACAAACCATTATTGCATAATCTAATGCTCCCCTCTTCCCTCCTTCTTCATTGTTATGTAATCTGCTACTCGTGTAGGCACACAACACCAAGCAAGCGTCCCACGGCCACACAGATCCTCTCCAGGCTGAACAGCATCAAAGCAGACAACACAGCGGAATCGAAGGATGCACCCAGCAGAGCCAGTGTGTGTTCCACAGCAAGCAGCACGGCGGTGGGGCTGAAAGTCGTCCAGTACCTCGGCCTGCCGCACAATGCTGCCCATCTGCCTGAGGAGTTTACCACACTGCAGAACGCCTATCACAAACCGCCAGTCAAGCCTAGGCTAAGTCGCAGGTGAACACGGTATGCTGTGTGAGCCCAGGCTAAGCCGGACGTGAACACGACATGCTGTGGGAGCCCAGGTGAACACTGTGTGAGCCCAGGCTTCAAGGTGTCCAGTTTGGGGTGTGTCAGCACTGGTGTCCAGTTTGTGGTGTGTGAGCCCAGGTGTGCAGTTTGCGGTGTGTGAGCCCAGGTGTGCAGTTTGTGGTGTGTGAGCAGTGGTGTCCAGTTTGTGATGTGTGAGCCCAGGTGTGCAGTTTGTGGTGTGTGTGTGTGTGTGTGTACATGTAAACACAATGGCACTGTAGCTTACCAGGATGTCTTGCAGTGCCCAGTCTCTAACTGCCATGGGAGCACTTTGATGATAACAGTTAAATGCTTGCATACACGACGCACACTTGCACACATCCACTGCCATCGTGTTGTCCACTGCGGACCCGCAATTGACAACCAGCAGTTGAAGCAAATCAGCGGCGTTCACCCCCAGCGCAGTTATGCGACGTCTGTAGCATTGATACCTAATGAGAACTAATTGAGATGATAACAAAGTGATCTTCCGGCACACTGAACAGCAACAGAGCAGTAGAGGGCAGCAGTAGCAACATAAAAATAAAAATCTCCAAGTCACGTATAACTTGTTTTCACAGCGGCAAGTCCCAGTGATATTTGCAGGATCACTGATCTTCCCGTTTCTAACAATACACTGCCTGATGATTACTGAATGGATGAGCAGCTGTTCAAATTGCAGCTAAATCACTCCTGAGGTTCAACGGCAGCTGTATTCTTGACAATGATCTAACACTGCATGATTTTGCGTAAAGCTGGCCGAGTTGATTTTTTATTTTACATTATGAATTTCCTCACAGCAAAGGTCAGAACGGCCATGCTAGTAGTGATGATAATAATAATTATCATGTTGAGAGCCCATTGCATAATAGCAAGCACTGTGCCTTGCGTAATGAATGATCACACTGTCGCTTACTTCTGAATTTGCTGCTAATCCACGTTCACGCTCAATGCATATTAACGTCACGTTTGATAATGAGTGACCATTGTGTAAACAAAATCATTAGTTCACCTCCCTCCAACTGATGAGTGCATGTAGCACTATTGCGTGTATTACTATTACACGTCGCCTGAACAATTGCTCATTGCACCCCAGTCATTCCAGGTGTATAGAAAGGAATATATCAATGATCAGTTGGTAATGTGCTCCTTGCATAATAAGGGCTCAAGTTCAATAAAAAAATCTTGATACCTATAATTGCATGACCTGACTTTGTTTGGATATTTGCTTCGAGCAGTAAACTGTTGCACGGGTCAGTGCTCTGAGAGGGACACTTACAAAGGGCAAAATAGAGCCTGCCATTGCAGGACAGGCTGAAGCAGTTTTTGATTGCTCCAGCCGCACCCTAGCCTTTTTATACTTTGTGTATGCGTATCAGTGTCTGCTTTAGGATTTCAAACCAACCGGGTACACATGTACCTGGCACAGCTCTTGCAACCGGGTACACATGTACCTGGCACAGCTCTTGCAACCGGGTACACATGTACCTGGCACAGCTCTTGCAACCGGGTACACATGTACCTGGCACAGCTCTTGCAACCGGGTACACATGTACCTGGCACAGCTCTTGCAACCGGGTACACATGTACCTGGCACAGCTCTTGCAACCGGGTACACATGTACCTGGCACAGCTCTTGCAACCGGGTACACATGTACCTGGCACAACTCTTGCAACCGGGTACACATGTACCCGGCACAGCTCTTGCAACCGGGTACACATGTACCTGGCACAGCTCTTGCAACCGGGTACACATGTACCTGGCACAGCTCTTGCAACCGGGTACACATGTACCTGGCACAGCTCTTGCAACCGGGTACACATGTACCTGGCACAGCTCTTGCAACCGGGTACACATGTACCCGGCACAGCTCTTGCAACCGGGTACACATGTACCTGGCACAGCTCTTGCAACCGGGTACACATGTACCTGGCACAGCTCTTGCAACCGGGTACACATGTACCTGGCACAGCTCTTGCAACCGGGTACACATGTACCTGGCACAGCTCTTGCAACCGGGTACACATGTACCTGGCACAGCTCTTGCAACCGGGTACACATGTACCTGGCACAGCTCTTGCAACCGGGTACACATGTACCTGGCACAGCTCTTGCAACCGGGTACACATGTACCTGGCACAGCTCTTGCAACCGGGTAAACATGTACCTGGCACAGCTCTTGCAACCGGGTACACATGTACCTGGCACAGCTCTTGCAACCGGGTACACATGTACCTGGCACAGCTCTTGCAACCGGGTACACATGTACCTGGCACAGCTCTTGCAACCGGGTACACATGTACCTGGCACAGCTCTTGCAACCGGGTACACATGTACCTGGCACAGCTCTTGCAACCGGGTACACATGTACCCGGCACAGCTCTTGCAACCGGGTACACATGTACCTGGCACAGCTCTTGCAACCGGGTACACATGTACCTGGCACAGCTCTTGCAACCGGGTACACATGTACCTGGCACAGCTCTTGCAACCGGGTACACATGTACCTGGCACAGCTCTTGCAACCGGGTACACATGTACCCGGCACAGCTCTTGCAACCGGGTACACATGTACCTGGCACAGCTCTTGCAACCGGGTACACATGTACCTGGCACAGCTCTTGCAACCGGGTACACATGTACCTGGCACAGCTCTTGCAACCGGGTACACATGTACCTGGCACAGCTCTTGCAACCGGGTACACATGTACCTGGCACAGCTCTTGCAACCGGGTACACATGTACCTGGCACAGCTCTTGCAACCGGGTGCACATGTACCTGGCACAGCTCTTGCAACCGGGTACACATGTACCTGGCACAGCTCTTGCAACCGGGTACACATGTACCTGGCACAGCTCTTGCAACCGGGTAAACATGTACCTGGCACAGCTCTTGCAACCGGGTACACATGTACCTGGCACAGCTCTTGCAACCGGGTACACATGTACCTGGCACAGCTCTTGCAACTGGGTCAGGGACGGGTACATTCAAGTGTGGCTACTGCACGTACATGTACATATACATCAGGGAGTTGTAAATAGTTCAGGGCTCCCTGATGTATTCCCAACCCGGTCACAGGTGACCCGGTGTTCTTTTTCCAAACGGGTCCAAGTGCCCTCCAACCGGGCCGCTGACCCGGCTCTGGAGCAGACACTGGATATGGAGGGCATACACAGTCATGACCTCCTCAGCAGTAAACACGTCTTTGTGGCCTAAAAGGTTGGTCTGGTCATGCCCTGAGCAACCGGACCAGTTCCACCAGGCCTGCATTGTCTAACATTTCTTCAGTAAATCAATTAAGCTATGAAGATTAGTGTGCCAGTTGCGGTTTACTTGCCTGCTGTGATCACCCCCTGACCCTCTCCACGGTACCTCTGTGAACTATGCAGCTACCTGTAGGTCGATGGTCTACACATAATCTCCACACAGCACACAGCTAGGCCGCTGGTCTACACAATGCTCTACACACAGCTACATGTAGGTCGATTGTCTACACATCCACAATGCACAGCTACATTGCTTGTCTACACCAAGTCATATCATGCTCTCAATGACACACAGCTAGGCCGCTGGTCTACGCAATGCTTTCCACACAGCACCCAGCTCATGTTAGGTCAATGCTCTCCACACAGCACCCAGCTCATGTTAGGTCAATGCTCTCCACACAGCACCCAGCTCATGTTAGGTCAATGCTCTCCACACAGCACCCAGCTCATGTTAGGTCAATGCTCTCCACACAGCACCCAGCACATGTGAGGTCGGTTGTCTAACGTCTACCCACACAGCACACAGCTAGGTCGGTTGTCTATACAATCTTAATCTCCACAGAGCACACAGCTAGGTTGGCTATCTACACAATCATGCATAATCTCCACAGAGCACACAGCTAGGTCGGTTATTCTATACATACTCTCCGCACAGCACAGACTCAACTGATACACGTTACACATGGTATGATGTCGGACTTATATATACTCAAGTTGCACCAGTACGGTATAACAGAAGTGTTCCTATACCGTAATACAGCAAAGAGGAATTTAAATCACACTACTAGAGGAAATTTTAATTGTAACAATAAGATAAAGCACCTTGCACTCGCTGTTTGAATGAAAACTCCATAACGGTATTTGCACAACGGTACAGCTGCATGTGACCATGTGACACTATAGTCTATGACAGCACAATTGCATGCGACCGTGTGCCACAGTACAGACCTGACTCCTGGCTCTTGCAAGGTGCGCGACGACTAATAGTCTTCTTCAATTGTGTAAATGCCTATTAGAAGAGAGATATGGCTGGGGAAGCATCAGTAGCGGGGACACTGGCTTTCTCACGCACGTGCACACACACATATACCTCAGACCTCAGACCTGCCCATCGCGGAGGCGATGATAGCGAACAGCTATGTTAGACATAGCAAAGTTGTGCTGGGATTACACCATTCAACAGTTTGCAAGGCTGATGAATTGACCGCCACTAATTTTAGCCTGGTATCCACCACACAGCTGATTGAAGTGGCTTTTTCTGGCCAAACATATACACACACACGCACACACACACACACACACACGCACACATACACACACACACACATACATACGAGCACACATGCACACCCACACACGCATACACATGGGAGTAAGCACCAAGATATCTCACTGAACTCCGTTTCCACTCAGCACACCCATCATCTCCAGTTGACTAGTGACACCTACCAGTCATACTTAGTACACCATAATTCTTCTGCCAAAAGATGATAGCTTAGGTCTTGGTCGTATAACCCTCAGTACACCGTCATGCGTCTTCCAATAGATGCTAATTTAGGTCTTGGTCGTATACCAGTTACTCTTGCCCGCCGGAGATCAGCTTCCTGATCGGCATCGTATTCAGATTTCGCATCCTCCAACGCCCCGTCCATCTGTGCACCGCGCGGCCACCGGGGATTGCGCTGCAACGGAGAGCGATCCCTGTCCTCACTCCCGGTCCTGCTCGGCTGCATAGCAGCGTTGCCGTCACCGTCGGAATCGCTATCGGTTGCCGTGCTCGTGATTTGTGCGTGTCGTCGTGGCAACGAGTTGTTGTTACGGAACGCCGACGGGAATACTTTCGGCACGATCCAGCCGATGAACGGCAGCTGTCTAGCACGCTGTAACCACTGTGGCAGTGCTGCCATTACTAGTACCACAGCTCCGTACAGCTCTATCACCATGCCCAGTACTCTGTAGTTATAGAATACTAGCGCCACACCCAGCAGGAACGGCAGTACGCCACGTGCACCGCCGATAAACAACTCCACCACGCTCCACGGGCCCAGGATTAGACCGAAACTGATCATCAAGGCCGCATTGCCCAGCATCAGGAGACCATTGTCAAAGCTCCACACCACGCCGAAGTACAGGCAGCACACAGCGAACAGGGCGAACAACAAGCCTAGCTGCTGAGCGGGCTTCATCGCTAACAAAGCAAGCACAATCGGGATTTACTCCTCCACACTTGCTGCCGTAACGGCGTAAGTCGAAGTAGACCAATACGTGAGCACTGATTGTTTTCCGACAGGAGAAAGCGTCCCAGTCACTTTCCAAGACACAGCAAACTTCTGTACTAGTTCCCAGAGACGGAGCGAAGTCTCCTCGCTAGTTCCGTCCGCAGCCTGCCAGCAATAACAGAAACGTCCGGTTCGTGCTCCAGTTTGCACCGAACAGAGCCGTACGATGGTGAGACTATCACTACTACTAGCAGCGATTTGTTGTCTGCTCAGATCAACCGATCATGCAACAACTAACTATTACTTACTTTATCAACTACCAAACCCAAGCACGGCGTTGGCTCGCTAGAAGGAGCAGCCTGAAATGCAAAGACCACTGTAAGAATGCGAGTGATATGAGCACAACGACTTACTATTATTACGTGTAACAGCACTTGGCAAAAACAATGATGATTTCTTTCACTTCACCTAGCTCGCGCACGCCACCGGTGCACCTCTGATCTGATCAGCGCTCGCATGCATGGCACCTACCACACCACGTCCACAAACACGCCAAGACTGCAAGAGTCTCCACAGTACAGATCTGCAGAGCTAGAGAAGCCTAGATTGACGGACAGCTCGAATGATAGCCCTACCCACGTGGCCGCGGATTTCGTGTGTGCTATGCATGCTGCTCTGCCGGCCACGCAGCATGGCGCTTGCAGTCTAGCTGACAAGGTCGAGGTGCATGCGGGGCGCGGGGGACTAGACTGCTAGTGGTGCTAGTGATGCCGTTCAATGCAACAGCTGTTGTATGGCTTTTCGTGGCAATCAATCGCATGAGTTCTTGATCCGTGCGACCCGCACCTCTTCCTGCCTCTTGCCGAACCCTCGACCTCGACCCACTACTGCACCAGCATGCACTTGCACTGAACATCAAAGATCTACACCGTAGAATCTACACGTAACGTTTTATAAAACTGCGTGAGTTCTGTCACCCTCGCTATTTTGCACAGTGACTCCTGGTAGATCTACATTATGTACATAACTAACTACACTAGTCTACAGTCTTCAGACTACTTATATTATAAGTCACCATGGTCACTGGAGTGGAGTAGTACACACCATTCATGGCCATCTGTCTTTGTCGCACAATATTTGAAGAGCTTGAGAACAAAACGCTGTATGCGCCAAATCTTCAAAATCGAGATTTTTGACCCAACTGAAAGATCACATCGAGCTGAATTTGATGGCGAAGTCATTTTTGGCGAAAACGCAGTACATCCTACAGAAAACCCCATTCAAACAGTCGCTTTCAGAGCAAAACGCTGTATATCCGGCTAGGATTTTTTTTCAAAACGCAGTATACGCCAGTTGTCATAGTTATACAGTCGTGGGCAGCGCGCGTGGTGTTCAGAACGCGCAGAACACTGCTTTTTGTCATTTTTTCAAACTAGTTCGAATTATTTTTTTGAACGAGCGCTTGACTCGACTTATGGCTGTCAAATTAGCTTTCTCTTCTTCCTGACGCTGTCAAAGCTCTTGTCTTAGACATCAGCGTGGCGGAGGTGACATTAGATGGTATGAGTGAGCCAGTTGTTTTGTCTCCTGCTGGGAGAGGGCGTCTTGTGCCTATATTCTCACCCGGATATACTGCGTTTTGCCAAAAAGAAGGTGAAAAATTCAAAAAATATCAAAATTTGAGAGGTGTGGATTTTTGATGACATGGTGTTTGGGGTCCAGTATTCCTTCTGGTACTAAATCCAAATTTCCATTGGGATGGGATGTAAGACAATGTCAGAACAGAATTTTGACTTTACCCGAAAAGTGCCAAAATGGATATACCGTGTTTTGTTCTCAAGCTCTTCATTTTTAGTTCGCCCTCGGCTAGGCTCGAGCTATCTCAAGCTGGGGAAATACTAACATCGCTTTCATTCAAGCCTTTCTGTGGCAAGAGTGATTACTAGGAGTGCCAGCTGTAGTTTCTGCGTTTATCGTGAGCCGCGCAACGGAATCCTATGATGCGTTCTGGAAGTGTACCACTCACTGGCACTGTGATCATGGTGATGCTCCGCCAGAAACACTCGTGACGTTTCGATGATTATTATGTTTTCGCAAGGTATGCAAGGAATGGAATGCTGAGGTAAATGAAACAATGAAAGGTTAGTTATCGTGAAGTGATGGAAGAGCAAATGGCTTGTATTTGTAGTGTCCATCTCGACAGCTAACTATGCTTCAGTAGTTTGAGGTGAGTTCACCGCCTTTCTTGTCATGGTACAATAGTTAGTTATGTCTTGCATGCCTTGCATGACTGAACATACAGACAGACAGTCACTGCTTGGAGTAGGAACTACTTGGGATTCTTCGAAGTCAGAACAGGGATTTCCCTTTCTCTGCCATGCAGCTCCAATGCCCCCACCCTACATTGAAGCTCTGGGCAAGCTGTGCAGTGTGCAGCTATGTCCTTTGCATGGGTCACAGGGTGACCATTGCCACCACCACCACCACCACCACCAGCAGCAGAAGCAGCAGCATGCATACACACACGCTGATACATGGAATAATAATGGCGTCTGGAGGGGCTACAAACGGCTACATGCAGTGGTACTGTAGAGTGACCATTGCTACCACCAGCAGCACCACCACCAGCAGCAGCAGCAGCACCACCACCACCAGCACCACCACCACCAGCACCACCACCAGCAGCACCACCACCAGCAGCAGTAGCACCAGCAGCAGCAGCACCACCACCAGCAGCAGCAGCACCACCACCACCAGCAGAAGCAGTAGCATGCATACGCACACGCTGATACTGTAATAAATTAATAATAATAATGATGAGAGGGGCTGCAAACGGCTACATGCAGTGGTACTCGAAAATAGAGTACTACTAGTACTAGTAGCTGTAGACCACAGTAGACCACAGTCAACTACACGTACATGTATACTAGATTATCACTCTTCTATATCGACCTCCACTAATTCTCGTGATCCTTGACTGGTCCTATATTACCCATATCGCCGCAATATCGACCGCTTATATCGACCGCTTGTATCGACCACTTAGGCATTGTAATCTTTCGACTTTGGAGGGACTTAGAATTTTTCTCTCCACTTCAAAAAGAAAAAATTGAAAGAAAGAAGACAAAGGAAGAGAACAAGCAGGATTCGAACCCACAACAGTATGAATCTCAAGCAACCCCTTATACCACCCAGCCACTGTGCTGCAGATGCTGAACTCTGTTGTTCTTACAGTCTTGTACCCAAAATAGGCAACATCCTATGTACACTATAGTACAAATACTATACTAAAAAGGTTAAAATAGCTCCTACACACAAAGTTTCAAATTTTGGGGTTATGGCAAAGGAATCGTGATAAATAGGATATTGACCTCGACTTCGGTCGATATGGGAAATATAGGCCTCGTAAAAGACCTCGGCGGACCTCGGTCTTTTACTCGGCCTATATTTCCCATATAGACCTCGTCTTGGTCAATATCCTATACATATTGACTGCGCTAACGTCACGGAAAGTAGGCCAATACTAGGCCAGTTTTGCAGTAGGCAGTCTGACTCAGGTCTACTACTAGTACCTGAGAATGACTCGGTAGGAGTTATCCCTGCATCCATGCACACACCACGTATTATGCATATCTGTCAAGTATCCCGATTTTTTCTGGATTATCCCGCATTTTTGGTCGAAGTCCCGCGATCCCGAAATTCCTGTAGATTATCCCGAAAATCACTGTCCACGAAACAAGTTCTTGGAGCACTTCAAGTGACTGTGTCTAGTTGTCCTTATAGATTCTGTACCGCCATAGCTGTAGTACCAGTGGCTCTACTAGTACTCCTTCCATAAACAGTCCCTGAAAAACCTCCGTTTTGAGTCCTGAAAAAAAACTTAAATTACCGTGTCCGTTCCCAAAGGGAACTCCCGACGGCCGCTAACACCCGGTAAACCTTAGCGGCAGATGCAGCGCCTAACGGTGGGTGAGTCCTGAACTAGCGTATAATGTGATGAATATCTACAATTGTAATCACTGATGATGTCACAAAATTTTGGTATCATTTTCAAAAAAATTAAAAATTAAATTTTGGAAAAATATGACATACAGTCAACTTCGCTAATAACGACTGCGCATATAACGACAATTCGCGAATAACGACAGAATTTCCATGCCCATGCCCAGAGCAAAGTCACATCCAACTGTATTATAATGGGACTTAGGGTATAAGGACACTTTTCTGATGCCCCGCCGAGTGTCGTTATACGCAAAGTTGACTGTATCCCGAAAACCAAGGGAAATCCCGGGATTTTGCCCTGGTAATCCAGAAAAAGCACTCTCAGTACTTGACAGGTGTGACATACAATGTAGATCATTGAACAAGGTACATAATTGTACGTGATTGTTCAATGTACAAGTGTACAAGTGTACATTGCAAGTACTGTCTGTCACTGAACAACACGCAGAACTCAGTCTGCAAGAAAGCATGTACGGCAGCTGTAAACATGGTAAATGTCAGTCGAAAATGTCTGACCCAGCTGATAACAGAACTACATTCACGATACTACAAGTACAGTGAATGTAGTGTATAATCACGTGTACTGTACACTGTATACTGTGTACAGTATACTGTGTACAGTATACTGTGTACAGTATACTGTGTACAGTATACTGTACACAGTATACTGTACACAGTATACAGTGTACAGTATACTGTACACTGTATACTGTACACAGTATACTGTACACAGTATACAGTGTACAGTATACAGTGTACAGTATACTGTACACTGTATACTGTACACAGTATACAGTGTACAGTTCTGTAAAGTCACAGTGTTATCTGCTCTGGGATTTCAAACCAATCGGGTACACGCGTACCTTGCACAACTCTTGCATCCGGGTGCGTCCTCCTGGGTACATTCAACTGTGGCTATTGTACATCAGCGAGTCTTAGGACTTCCCAATTGAGTCCTGGTGTTCTTTTTCCAAGCGGGCCCAAGTACACCCCCCCCCCCCCCCCCCCGACCAAGTCGCTAGCCCAGCTCTGGAGCAGACACTGAGTCATGTGCAGTTGTGCACATGTACACGTCGATGTGGCTAGAAATGAGCAAAGGTTGTGTGCTTTGCTTGATCCAGGCACCCCACCATGATCGTCACAGAGACTAGCCTGCACACGCAAGTGATGTACCTCGGTTCCGGACCCGGAAGTTATGGGCACTTTGGTCCACTGGGCACCCTTTGGGCGAGTTTTAGTGGAAATATTACTACTCTTGTCACTTTTCGTGGAAATAGTGACGTCATATGCCATATCTATAGCCTGTCCCCATCGAAATGTACATGTATGTGATTCGGAGTTACGGACATTTCGAAGTTACGGGCAGTGGCCTGTCCCGGACCGCTCGGATAAACGAGGTATGAGTGTATTGGCAGACACTACTCTAACATTTGCCAGATGTTACTCTACAGTAAAGGCATTGAAATCAGCAGATCCATAGCCATGTACTCTCTGTCATACATGTACCTTGTTCATCCGGGCGGTCCGGAACCGGCCACTGCCCGTAACGTTGAAATGTCCGTAACTCCGAATCGCATACATTTTGATTGGGAAAGGCCATACATAATTATGGCACATGGCGTCACTATTTCCACGAAAAGTGACAAAGGAGTAGTAATATTTCCACTGAGACTCGCCCAAAGGGTGCCCGGTAGACCTAAATGCCCGTATTAAACTGCAGGGTCCGGATAGCCGAGGTATAAGTGTACAAGGCATACATGTATGGTGGACAAGTCAACCAATCCTCCTCTTACTTGACCATTACAAAACATACCAAAACATCCCGGGACAAGTATCGAATACTGCATGCTGGTTGTCTGTCAGCAATGCTGCATCATCCACCAAGTTCTAGTGTATTGTCCAGCAAGGTCATGCTTATTTCAGTGAGCCACTGGGTTCGAAGACTCTGATTGGTCGTTCCCATGGGTATGCGTTTAGTACGATGCCATCACGTTACCCCTGCAATGGAAATAGTGCTAGTCGACCACGCACCCGTGCATACACACTAGACCAGGGACTATTCACCCAGGAACTTTCTACCAAAAGGTATTTCAGCATACAGCAGCAGTCTGTCGTCCACATGTACATGTATCTACAACAACAACTGCAATACATTCCTCCCCACCCACCAACGGGCACTCACCACTTCATCACAAGGCAGCTGGCTAACTATGAGTATGAGTATGAAGTATTGAAGACTAACCTACAACGATGGTGGTGTAACAATCGCCTCTGTAGCATCAGCGCTTTGTTCCATGGACATTGAAACATCTCCTGGCATCATCGTTCAGTGCTCTTCTATTCCAGGAGTTTGAACCTTTTTGTGTGATTTTCAGACCAAGTCCGCACCAGTACCATGTACTCGAGCATCAGCCATTACAGAAACATCTCTTGGTTTGTACGTAATAAAAAAACAATAGAACTTAGAAGGCAGAGACCGGAGATTGAAAGCAACAATTTCGTCTCTCATTTGAGCAAGCTGCCTCCTGGGTCAGAGACAGCTCTCTATTGTGGCGGCCATTAGAAGAACCTTGATCAAACGTGGAAGTACAAGGAAGATACCTATAATCACGGAGCCTCAACAACAGGACTTGAAAACAGCATGTGGTGTCACCGTGTCCACTCATCAAGCTTCTTCTCCATGCATTAAACGTGATATATGGCAGCCATTAGACAAACCCTCCAGACACAGCAAATGGCAAAAGAAAGGGTCTAACTCTGCAATAAAAGACAAGCTTGTGATACAGCTTCTTCTTCATTTCGTCTTTGAAACTTTCTGGCCTGGAGTGACGTGAACTGAAGCTAAAAAGCTGGATAATCCCAACCAACCCCACCCTACCTCCTTACAGCTAGTTTGCTTATATACCCATGGTTTGCTTGCTTCTCTCACCCTGTTTGCACCGGGCAAGGTGTGAACTGGGACCGCTTTCTCACCCATCCATGCCCTTGTACATTGCGGGCTTGTCCCTGTGAAGGTCCTACACTAGTAGTAGTACTACTGGTACCGGTACACATGGTAACATGTACATGTGCCATGTGTACCGGTAATCATAACTCATGCTCCCATGAAGCCTGAAGATGCACCATGCACCATCGATCACTGAGTGATGGCGCGAATGTTTCACCCATAAAGGGTCATACATAAATTTATTGTACAATCATGTAGAACTCAGGAGCCAAACATAAACTGGTTGAAGTGTCTGTGCCCATGCATTGCACACACTACTAACACTTGACAGTTCTCCTTGCCAGTCATGGAAGCAAAAAGCTACCTCCACCCTAGCGAGGCTAGAACCTGGAATATTAGATTGTCGAACAAGTGAAAGATGTACAATGCTATCAGGGAAGTTAGAAGCAACTTCTCTCATCCAGATAAATGGATCTCAATGCGGCTAGAGTACAGCAAGGACCTACATGTAGGCATGCACGTAACCTTGGTAATCATGCTGGAGGTTTGCACGTAACCTTGGTAATCATGGTGGAGGTTTGCACATAACCTTGAATAATCATGGTGGATGTGGAGGACATCAGCCATCACCATTCTCAGCTGATAACAGTAGTTCACAGACAGCAAAGGGGAGCGGGTCAGTGCTCCAAATGCACTTGCACTTCCTCTACCCCCGCACGCATTAGCCTAGTGGCTGCATGCACTGGACCACTTGGGGGGGGGGGGGGGGGGGGGGGCTGAACCACCAGCAAAGATGCATCATGTATAAGTACAGAACAGTCCCTGAGTTTACTCACAGCATGGCACTGTCTGCAATGCAGTCTGCAATGCAGTCTGAAATACAATCCATTTTTACCTCAAGCTCTCACTGAGAACATGGTAGTAGGGAGAAGAGAAGGAAATTCAGTACCGATAATTATTATGTTTACGGAGGGATAATCATAGCGGGTACAGCCATGGAAAATAGAAGGAAATGGCGGAGAGAAAGTCCGTACAGAAAACAGGGCTAAAGAATAAACAAATGCGTAGATCATGCAATGACACACTGCTTAGACACAGCAGTGTTTGGAATGATCTGAAGCGAATGATAGTCTGCTGGCATACGTGTGCCAGAAGCTGCATAGCCCTAAAATACATTCTGGCCAGACATTGCAGTTCTCTCAAGTTTGCTGCCGAAGCAAAGGGAAATATCTGTCTGCAGTGCATACGCCGTGTGTGCAGAGTCGTACACGCACAGCACACAGAAGGCTGGGAGTAAATCAATGTGAACATAGTGCAAAAATAAAGGGTTATGAAACTTCTGATGGAGAGAAAGACAGCATACTGTCCTATATCAGTATGTACATAAAGGGGCAGACATGATAAAGGGGCAGGCATGCTAAAGGGGTAGACATGCTAAAGGAAAGCATACAAACGACACCCATTACTCAAGCAGTTATCTTGTCTGCACACAGCACTCGCACACGCCCTCGTAATAAGACACTCGCAAATAGCACTCGTACACCACACTCCCCACACAGCACTCGCACACCACACCCGCACACGGCACTCGCACACGGCACTCGCAAATAGCACTTGCACACAAGGTGTATCCGATGTGTACAAGCCATTCAACACCATACACCACCCAGCTTCATTCTCGCATGACATGCATGTACACACACACTGCCTGTCCTGACACATGTACACACACACACACACACACACACACACACACACACACACACACACACACACACACACACACACACACACACAAACACACACGCCTGTATGTCGGACAAACTATTGCTGCCAGAAGAAGCAGCATAGGTACCGAGACACTCACAAGCATATGCGTAGCAACATCGGGTACCACCAACACTACCCTGTTCACTCACAGACTGGATTCTCGACTTGCATTGAGATTGTCGAGATGTTCCAGTACAAACGCTATAGTGCGTTGACGCACCAAGCTCATCTGACTCTCTCGCTGGTCAAGACGTCGCTGCAGCTCATGAACTTTCTTTTGAAGATGCTCATTCTCCATCATTAGGTCATGCACTCTCTGCAACAAAACACACAGAACAAAATACAAAACAAAATTACCAAAGTCTCTTTGTTCTTCCTTATTTTATCCATGATAACATTGGCTCACCATCTGAATTCAAAGGTCTCCAGACCAAACAAAGATCAATACGTGTTGGTCTGCACAGTATTGTTGGGCTGGTGATAGCCTTAGGGTGAAGGCTCAGGGTGACGGCCGGGTCCTAAAAAAGACCTTGGCAAATTCCGTCGCCAGTACGCAAAGACTGATATGCTCACAATGCCATGCCATTGAGGTTACGAGAGATTCGCAGCAGAGACCAATGTAAGAACATGCAGTTCTCTACGCCACTGACATAATGGTATCAGGGGGCGTCGGAAGGTATTTTGGTGTGGTACGGTCAGCCATCTGAAGTACAATTCGCTCGTGGGGAAGGGGTTGTTGAGCCAAAAAGTTTGGAAGTTTAGAGCCCAGATTAGTGTGTTTTATAGATTCACGGGATGGTACCTGGGGGCAATAAGTGGCACGATCAATACCGTAGTGACCATACCGTATTCGACGCCCCTGGACCGTATCCCCAAAACTAATGTTTCTATTCTCATGCACCATGATGCTTGTGATCAGCTCACTGGATACGGTGTGATAGCGGATACAGAAGGTAGACTGTAGAAGGTGGTGCATGACCAGGTATTGCTCAGCGGCAATGCCCACGTACCCCCCCCCCCCCCCCCCCCTCCACGGAGGTTTGTGCCATGACAACTTGACATTTCCAGACTAGCTGCACATCTCTTCTTCCAGTTCTCTTTCTCCAGTGCATGGTTGGGTAGGAACAAGACGTTGGGTACAATCAGCGAGAATACCAGCAGAACAAACAACATGGCCGGTGACAACAATTTCCTTCATCCAGCATTCCAAAGCCTCCGCATGTGATATAAATCTTACTGTAATTATCTCTGCCATTGGCCACAGGCCATCTTGAGAACAAATATTTGAAGCAGTAACAACTATGTTGGCTACGGTGGCAGCTACAGTACAGAAGTGGTAGTAACAGCAACCATGGTGAAAGTGACGATGACGGAGACAATGACAATGACACTGTGGCTGCCAATGGTCTAATCAATGAAGACTCACCGTTGTGACTTCATCCTGCGTGATCTTGCCGGATGTCAAGCCCTGCTGGAGATCACTTACTAACTGGATGGTACTGCGTCGCGTCGTCAGCTGAGGATGGCGCTTGGTGCCTAGCACAGGATGTACAGCACGTACACACACGGACATGCATACACACACACACACACACACACGCGCGCACGCACACACACATGCACACACGGAAACAGATAGAGAGATGTGTTTAGAATGAGCAAGTCTGTACATTTAGTAGTACTGTCTGTACCTGAACTGAATACCAAGTATGCAAGTATGCAAGTATGCAAGTATGCAAGTATGCAAAGCAGGGCTCAACCTTGATCTTGCTCAGACCACTAGGGCTCAACCTTGATCTTGCTCAGACCACTAGGGCTCAAATTTGATCTTGCTCACACCACTAGGGCTCAAATTTGATCTTGCTCAGACCACTCTCCCAGAAATAAACCTGAAGTGTCCAGTCAGAACTCAAACCAATGCGTGCCGTGTAAATATCCACCAAGCTAGCAAAGCAATGGTGTGACTCTGTATCAGTTCATAGCATCCTCAATTGAGCTGATATACATGCCCCTTCGATAGCTCAGTTGGTAGAGCGGAAGACTGTAGTGTGCGCATCACTGAGGTGCGCAGTCATCTTTAGGTCGCTGGTTCAAATCCGGCTCGAAGGATTTTTTCTAATTTTTCTTCACCCAGTACTGTAACATTTCCGATAATACAACCGCCTGCCATGCTCCATATCAACTTAGTGAATGCATCATGAGAGATACAATTTTGACAGGAGCACGCACTTCAGTCGACGTTCTTTTGCCACAGTACCGCTACTGTAACCAAAGCAACGATTATGTGACATTTTAGAACGTAGAATCCATACCAAGAAAGAGCCACGTGTGTGTGTGCGTGCGTGCGTGCGTGTGTGTGATCCCCCGGTAGCCTGATTGGGCAGGGCACCGTCCCGGAAAGAGGTGCTGGGTTCGAATACCGCTCGTGGATCCGTCTTTTGCAACAATGGAATGTTGCAAAAGAATGGATATGATTTCCATAGTAGTGCACACTTTAGTCGACCTCTTCTTTTGCAACAGTACCTCTGCTGTAACCATAGCAACAATCACGTGACATTATAGAGAATAAATTAAAAATGCTCACCTGTATGGTTGTTGCCAGTAGCAACCGCCCCATTGCCGCTAGCACCACCACTACCTGCACCCTGCGGTTTCTTGGTGAGTGTGCCCGTGTCAAAGCGATGACAGTCGATCACTATACGATCTTGACAGTGTCGGTGGCAGTTGATGCAACAACCTATGGTTAGAGAACAAAACAGCGTGAAGAGCGTACAGCCATTCATATACATGTACAGTCAACTTCGCTAATAACGACTGCGGATATAACGACAATTCGCGAATAACGACAGAATTTCCATGCCCAGAGCTAAGTCCCATCCAATAGACCATTTGCGCAAATAATAGTAGGGGGGCCGAAAGGGGGCAAGCGTACGCGTAGGGGGGCGTCAGGTGACCCAGCGCTGCAGCAGCGTGCATGCAGCAGCGCTGGGTCAAGCAGACAAAGTACACACTTTCTTGCTGGTTTTGTTTTTTTCGAGTAGACAGAGCTGGTGCACAGTCGAGTCACACGGTCATGGAGGGTGAGGACGGCAGAGTCGGTACGAGTAGTGTCGGAGAGCTGGTAGAAGAGGTTCCTCAGCCTTCTTGGACTATAAAGCAGCTGAGAGATTATCTACGAAAGCAGGGTGGTTTGTTGACAGGACGGAAAGCGGTGCTACTTACGAGGTCGTTCATACGGGGCTTCGTCGACTGATTTTTTTTACCTACACTCACTCACGAACTGCGCGTGACATTTGTTCTACATCCAGGGCGTTATTCTACAAATCCAATCCCGAAGCACCAAGAAGCAAGCGGTCGACCCGTGATGCAGCTCCCGTCGCCACGCGCACTCCAGCACCAGTATTTCCTGACTCTGGCTGGACCCAAGACAGATCGAAACTTCCTCGTGTAACAGCGTCCACGATCTTGTCGCCTTTGCTGCTTACTGGAAAGCAAGTTCGCACCAGTGAGAGCCATGTACTCATCATCAGGAAGCCGCTAGATCGGGGACACGAGCTGTATTTTGGTGGATACATTCACGATGTTAGTGTGTGCTGTGTGGAGGCCGAGATTTTTATCGAAGCCAAGTGCTGGGCAACCCAGAAAAAGTCTACCAAGTACAGCTTGCGACTTGTGTTCACAGATGACGCCAAAAATGATAGTGCTGTGCTGGATTTTGCTGTTTGTGTGAGGGCTGTGTTGCTGGTGGAGATGGTGGGCTCTGCTCTCATGTGTTTGCTGTGTTACTGGTGCTTAGATTTTGGATTTCAGTTTTGGCAGCCTCCGACACGATACTCAAACTCACTCTCACTTTCTCCTCGCCGCGGCTTCTTGGCTTTTGGCTCGACATCGAGCCTCTTTAGTAAAGAATGACGAACAAGTGGAGCACTTCGACGATCCGCAGGAGAGGGTCTCTCGGCTGGTGGTCGCCGAAAGGAGAAAACACTGGGGATGCTTTCCTGCTTCAAACGACGATGCGGCTTCCCAGAAGCTAATGCAGGCAGCCCGGGTAGATCTGGATGGAAGTCTTTTTCCCTGAAATGTTCACTGCAAACAACAGTGCTGGATGAGATCGTGAAATGCGCTCCCTCTTCGCGCTTACATGCCTGCACCCATCTCGCCCTTAGGTCGGGATCTTTGGGATACTTATGAAAAGACAGATCTCGTTGATCTGATCGGCGATTTGAGCAGCCAAACACAGAGCAGTGGTCGTGCGATGGCATCGTGAGGCGAAGGAAAACTACCGACTGAACTACAACCAAACCATTTCAAAACGAAAACAAGAAACACCGTACCCACGGCCACCGGCACCAACAAGCACACGAAATCTCCGTGCAGTACACCACGCACGTACACGCTGTACTTGCACTGTGCAGTGTGCACGGTCGGTCCACGCGCGATCTCATGCACGATGGGGCCCCCCTATAGACCATGCCTTGCCCCCTTACGCCCCCCTACTTTATTTTGTCAAATGGTCTATTGTAATACATATAATGAGACTTCGGGTATAACGACACTTCGCGAATAACGACACTTTTCTGATGCCCCGCCGAGTGTCGTTATAAGCGAAGTTGACTGTACGGTAAAGTAGCACAACCTTTCCCCGCCAGATCCTGTAAAACCGGAAAGTCTAGCGAGTCACAAAGTCTAACGTTTCAACGACCAATTTTTTCGTTATTTGAAAAAACGTTTTCGCGCGGTCGGTTTGAGATGTCTGTGTAAAGATGTGCATACAGATGGGTGGCCAGGTAGCCATTGTTGAACTTTCTGCACGTTATCATGCCAAAATGACAAAAACGTTTTTAAAAACGTTTCGGTCGTTAAACTTTCCGGTTTTACAGTACAACTTCTTTAGAAATAGTATCTTGTAGTATCTGGAAATATTTTTTAAACAATGAAACCATTGAGCTACCACCTGGTACTTACTCAATACCTATTCCACCAAACACATATACAACACACAAAATACATTCGACAATTTACGCAATGAACAAGGTGATAATAATTATATGCGTTGTCCATGACAATCAAAACCCAGCGTCGTCATGACTCGGGATGATTCAGGGCTGGCCGTGACGTAGCACTTCCAAGCCCTTTTGGAACATTCCACTTGGCAAGTCACACATCAACTGCACACACCCAAACAAAGGCTTACTCTTGCATCTCAGACCTTGTTTCACCAGACCCCAGAGCTGCATAGTACACAGGAGTGCAGGCACACACACACACACACACACACACACACACACACACACACGCACGCACGCACGCACGCACAGAGCACACACACACGCACAGGGCACACACACACACACACACACACACACACACGGGCACACACACACACAAACACACACACACGCACACGCACAAATACAACTGTTGCTAAGACCTGGTCACGTGGGCCTCCTCAGTGGAGAGGCAAGAGATGTTCAGAAGACCTTGGAGATTGACTCAATTGGCTTTTGAACGAACAGTGGCCGACAACCTCACCACCACATCCCCAAACTAGGGTGTTCTACGAATAGAATGTATACGGATCTTGAAATCAATACAGGTGGCAGGTACAACAATACACCTTCAAGCAGGCAAGCCGATGGAAACAGACCCAACAAATGAACCACTATCTGCAATGCACGCACCCACACAGCACTATCTGCAATGCACGCACCCACACAGCACTATCTGCAATGCACGCACCCACACAGCACTATCTGCAATGCACGCACCCACACAGCACTATCTGCAATGCACGTACCCACACAGCACTATCTGCAATGCACGCACCCACACAGCACTATCTGCAATGCACGCACCCACACAGCACTATCTGCAATGCACGCACCCACACAGCACTATCTGCAATGCACGCACCCACACAGCACTATCTGCAATGCACGCACCCACACAGCACTATCTGCAATGCACGCACCCACACAGCACTATCTGCAATGCACGCACCCACACAGCACTATCTGCAATGCACGCACCCACACAGCACTATCTGCAATGCACGCACCCACACAGCACTATCTGCAATGCACGCACCCACACAGCTGAGCCAGGGTATCATCACAACACGACGCACAACAGGACGCAACACGCTGAAGGAGAAACACTTAAGTACATGCAGATAAGAAGACCCGGCACGGCAGCAGCAGAACTGCCTGATAAGAGAAACACTAGTAGCTATAGTGAGAAGCAAGGGATGTGGCCTTGCCCGGGTGGCTCAGCCGACGGGTTCATGACATGCCCAGGAACCAGGAACCAGGTAATTAAACTGCACCAATGTTGTCAAGCACATAGTGTTGTACCTACTGTGTATCCATACACAGGCGCGTGCCCCGTATGGGTTCCTGGGTGCCCGGAACCTCCCCCCCCCTTTTTCCGCTCAAAAATGCAGGATTTTGCTTCATTTTTTGAAAAATTTCCAGGGGCCCCCGGAACCCCCCCCCCCCCCCCTTTGAAGGGCACCGCCGCAGGCGCCTGTGTATGGATACCAAGCAGCCTGCACAGCAGCTGCCGGGAACCATCTTAAAAGCAGCCGATACTAAACCCCCTGTACCATTTAAACCCCTGTGCCATTAAACCCCTGTGCCCACATTATTATGACCACTCCTGCCTTATCCATGTGTCCCTTTCTTTTTTACATTTATTGGCACCTCAACACCCGAGTTCAATCATCATCGTTATCAATATGACCATCAATGTTAGTCCTTGTCACATGCCCACCATTGGTAGTCCTTAAGACCGATGACTTACCAGACCTTTGCAATGAGCACAGTAAGCAGGTGAGAAGAACGTCGTCTCCACAAAGTCATGAACAAAGCTCTCGCGCAGCGCACGCATGAAGTTAACCTTCTTGAAGTACGCCAGCATTTCCTCCCGACTCAGCACACCGTCCCTGTACACAAACACGCATGCAAATACAGACAGACAGACAGACAGACAGACAGACAGACAGACAGACAGACAGACAGACAGACAGACAGATAGACAGCCAAACAGACAGACAGACAGACAGACAGACACAGCCAAACATGTAAGACACCATACAGCAGATCTCATTGTTTTTGGCTTGCAGCGGCCATAACAGTAGATCTACAAGTCAGCAAGTATCCTTATACTAGATCCAGACCTCCATAAAGGGATGGAGAGTTAAAGTACGCACAGTACAGACTGCTACTAGTGCTGCGATGAATACAATACATTTATTGAATACAACCATGCACTGACTGTGACATGGAGAGGCTGACACTAACAATCATCATCATGCATCATGATGATACACCACTAGACTAGCAGCAGCTCTACTTTGAGCTTCAACCAGTTTGGCGCCATTGATGACATACATTTACAGAAAGAATAGCACACATGCCGCCATTGCACACAGATTACACATGCACAGGCAACGCTACAATAACAAACGGACTCATGACATGGCTTACTGGTTAGCATCCAGGGTTTGGAAATTCTCCAGGAAGACAAAGTTTGAGCGAATCGACTCAAACTCCTCCATCGATATGGACCCACTCTTGTCGATGTCATAACGTTTGAATACAGACTGCAATTGAAACAATGATAACATTACAAGAACAGCAACGACAACTTATTGGCGATGGTGCCATCGTGAGAATAAAGAATTCAAACAAAAATATGACAAGGGCGACAACAGCAGCGGCAACGAAGATGACAATGAAGACAAAAACAAGAATACCAGAAGCAGCAGCGCGGCAGCAGCAGCAGCAGCAGCAGAAGTAAGCGAACAACGACAATGGCAATGACAACAGCAACAACATTCCCAGTGAAGGAAACAGCAGAGCATGGACAGCATTGTCCTCAGCAGCAATTGAAGTCTCTACAGTGGGGCGTTCCACGCCACCCCAGCTACCGCAATGTCTAGAGCTGTACTCTGTACCACCGTGAGGACCTCAATTACTGCAAGAGAAGTATGCACAAATCTCAGGAACTAGTCTAGCACAAGTAAGTTAGTTAGAAACAGTCCGAGAAACGACCATGCGTAGTGTATGTAAATATCTATTATGCAAGCAGGACTCCACACACTCCGATATGGATCCAACTGATGTTGATCGTGAAAGTCCAGTGTTCAGCTGCATCATGCACACATTTCATGTGTATCACAATATGTTCTGTGCATGCTCAGAGTTCACTCACATCCACCATAGCCTCAATGTATGCATCCATGGTGGATCTGTCCACTTGTACGCTGCTACTCTGCGTCCACACTTGAAATGGAATCACATTCTGTGGCTCCTGAAAAAGAGGTGACAGAGGGAGAGGGGAGAGGCAGACAGACAGACAGACAGACAGACAGACAGACAGACAGACAGACAGACAGACAGCCAGACAGACAGACAGACAGACAGACAGACAGACAGACAGACAGTTCAATTAACAGAGCAACAAGAAATCGGCAAGGATAGATTTCATCAGATTATATCAGTTTGATACAGAACAACCAGACTGACTAGCTACAGGTTTGCACTGGAACATGTCTATATGTTTTGTTGTTGCTCAGAGTCTCATTGTGTTTGCCCACTCTGGGGACAACAACTTATTGTATGAGATTGGACGAAAACATTAGCCATAAAAATCCAGAGCAACAATGAAAATCATTGCCTTGTTACGCTGCACGCTCGTGTCCTTTAGCTGTGCCCTCGTGGTATGGAGCACTTTTGAAGGTAGTTACCAACTTAGCTTGGACACACCGACTAGATATGTATGCAGAAGACGAGAGCACAAAGCATTCCAGCTGAAAGGAAGGACAGTGCAACATTGTGATTCTTTGTGTTACCTTAGCTTCTTTGCTTGTCTTGGGCTCCCGGTCCAGCGACAACTCATACAGGTCTTTCTCGGTATAATGAGGCTGGAAGGACAACTGCAGATACCAACACACCATGTATATACACACACACGAACGTGCACACACACACATGCACACACACACAAACACACACACACATGCACAAACACACACGCGTGCACACACGCGTGCACACACACACACACACACACACACACACACACACACAAACACAAGCTGGCATGTGTTGGGCCGATATTTAAAGATGGTACAGGATCAAACAAGTCGAACTGAAACTTTCGACTGTGCTCAGCTGACTCCCCTCCTGAAATACTTATGCAAACAAATAGTATACAAACATTCCCAATGAGTCTGCCGGCTGTCCATGAACACACAATCAACATACGCCAGTGACACATTCACTGACAAGCAGATGTGCGCATCGTTCAAGCAGAACGCCACAACGCCACGCTGCATACCACCCTAAGGATGAGGATCTGGAGGATTGCTACGGCTCAACGTGAAACTCTGAGTTACGAGCCTTACGACTAACTGCTCATCGTCGTCTTGTTGTTTGTATATGCGGATTGTTTGCTACAGCAGAGCACTTAACGTAGCTCTATACGCTGTATCTATACAAGGTAACCAAACACTTACACTAACAACATGTACATATACATGTAGAATTATAGAAAAGTAAACAGGACCAAGGAACTACAAGTTATGCTCTAACTCATGTCCACTAACCGGCGCCACCAGTTAGTCCATCCGAGTCCACACGTGTAGAATGGAAGAGTAATAACCTAGATTATGTCCTGCCCATCCAGGGCTCCGTTCAGCAGCTTAGCAATGGCTTGCCAGCATCCACATTCTTAGCTCTGTGCAGATTCTAGTCCAGATAGTACTGTGTGTTTGGGACTGGCGTGCTCTGATGCTCGGATGTAGATAAGCTGCCTTGCTGCATATGAGTGTGCTGCAGGGCTGGGCGACCAGCCAGCCACCCCAGTATCCTATATCCTATACTCCATTGGTGCATGAGCGTGCAGGGTGACTTGCCAGCCACTCCTGCATTCCGTACCCAACAATCTACTGGCGCATGTGTGACGACAGATGGTAGAGTGGATGAGTGAATAAAGTTGGTAGGGTGGAGGAGTGAATAGGGATCGTAGAGTGGAGGAGTGAATAGGGATCGTAGAGTGGAGGTATGATGATGGGTGGTAGACGGTCACGAGTGTAGATGTATGAATAGGGAACAGGTGGTCACGACTCTCTAGTTACACATGCTTCCTTTCTCTCCTTCCTGTGTCCTTCGCTTGAGTGATTGCCTTGCTTGCGGCCGTTGCAAATCTAATCCAGTTTGATGACAAGCTCACCGATCGTGTCCTCTTTCATCGCACGACCACCTGAGGCAGTATGGTGCAAGGTAGGTAGGCAGGCTGCGTGTACTGGCGTCATACCTCTAGGCGCTTTGTGAACCGAGTCCGTCGACTTTTACAGGAAAGTGTCGTGTATGAACTGCTTGTGAATACCAAGGGTGACAACTTGATGATGTACATAATTATGTACATTATGTAGATTGACATCTGTCGTGACTCCGCTCCATCGTAAATGCTGACACCCACGTGCAAGCAAGTTGACCTATTAATTATTTTAGTGCAAGGCTGTTCTCACTAGAACCCTCGCAGCTATCACAAAGCTTTGTTCGAACATGTACGGCATTCAAACATGGCTTAGAAGTTAGAACGCTCCACCGTGACACCGAGAAATTGTTTGATGTAGCTTCAAGCTCTAAACCAACAGCTGCTGCTACAAACAAAGAAACTTCACATGTGCACGCGCGCGTGCACACACACACACACACACAGCAAATCATGATCAATCTCGGCATACTCAGTACCTAGTTCTCATACCTGCAACACCTTGAGCAGTTCCTCATCAACTTCAATGTTGGGTGGAATAGACTGCCAGCGGTGTAGACTGTCCAGTAACAGACCAAAGTGCTGAAGCTTGGCAAAGTTAAACGAGCGGTCCGGTTCTTCGCCCACTTTGTTTGGCATGGCAGAGTCGACGGCGACAAGATCCTTCAGCACAATGCCTTAAATAGATGGTTGTAAACACGAAACACAAAGGGAGAAAAGGTCATGGCATGCATCTTATCTAG
>NC_088645.1:6032720-6043220 GCF_964019385.1 Sycon ciliatum
ACGGATGAGCTAGCAGGTAGCATTTAGCAACGGTGCGGTCCTCCTTGGGCGGATTTTGCTCACCTAAGCGTAACGTGGAGAGAGAGAGAGAGAGAGAGAGAGAGAGAGAGAGAGAGAGAGAGAGAGAGAGAGAGAGAGAGAGGGATAGAGAGAAATGCATACATACATGCACATACACAGACACACACACACACACACACACACGTACGCACGCACACACACCCACACAAACGGACACCGATGGATTAGTTGCATGCATAGTGAAATATCACACAAAGACCTGTGGTCGATGAAAGACGCGCAAAGACGCGCTCATTGTGCTCATGACCAGCTCACCACACAGGTGACACAGACCCAGGGAGAGATAAGAACAAGGGAGACAACATGAGACCATCGTACACGTGATGATGTGTGTTTCCACCCCAGGATTCGGACGTTCTACTTGGTCTAAGCAGCTTGCAATTGTGGCCAGCCCACGCTAACCAGAGTGGGGCCCAGAACAACTCCAAGCAAAATAATGTGCAAAACAGCCAGCTGTAGTATGTAGAGAAACAAAACGGAAGACTGGAATACAATACTTGAAGTACAATAATGGTTTTACTCCTGGGCTGCCTGTGCCCGTTGCCCTAGCAATAGGGCTGATTTCTGCACAGGCATGTGCCCCCCCCCCCCCCCCCCCTAAAACAGTCGACCTACATGTAGGTTGAGCATGCAGATAATGACCATGAATGACATGCACCAGCCATCCTACACATGTACATATGCGGTCGTGCCAGGGACCTGAGCTAAAACAATCTTTGATTATTGTGGCAGTGAGTACTCGGACAGTGATTTGGCGTTGATTATATTTTGATTCGCTGACCGAAACGGACAAATGCATCTCATAATAATGTGTGATTAGTACTCTGAGAGTGAGTCATAGCACTTGCACTCCTTTCACAGACTGATTGCTTTGTCTAAACAGTTTTGAATCAGCAAACACCGACTGCCCTGAGTCCCTGACTGCATAGAGTATACTATTGCAGTATTGATGTAATAACAAGGAAGCTAGTGACATACTATTATAGTAAACTTATAGTATTGATGTAATGACAAGGAAGCTAATGAATTCAGAGAGCTACGCAGGAAACCAGAATCAACCATGACATCCTTCATCCACCATCGATTCAATCGTCTGACACCGTTAACCATTATCTATTGTGTACCTGTCCATCATCCTGTCTATGGCCCTGGTCGTGTATGGCATGGGACTGACTAATGCCAAAAAGTAATGGCGAACAATACAGCAGTGTGTAGTGTGATGAAAGAGCTTCTCATCCTATGTCATCCTGTGCACCGCGTTGCTGGACTGGAAGTGGAAGTGACCTTACGTTAGTTTCCGCTCATTGGGTGTGCTTTGTTGGTGTTTTGTTTTTTACATACTCCAACTCCCCAACTCCCCATCCGACACTCTGACAGTTAGTCTAGCCTCTACTCTATACTGTACTGCCAGTCCGTAAATAGGTCGCTAGCAGTGAACAAACACGTTGGAAACGTCCTTACAAAGGGCGTCGCTACGACGTGTCGAACGCTATCAATGAAACAGTTAAAGGGGAAGTATACCCTAAAATCAAATTTTCACCAGTTGTAGTCTTCTGGGTGCTGAGTCGAATGGTCTTGGTCCGAGGAAGCTGAGACGCTCCCTTCCTACTTGAATCCCAATCGAACTCGCGCACTTCCACCGAAACTGGGTGACTGCGCCCTACTAGATGGGGATTTGTATGCAAAATGTCACTAAAAGCGCCATTTCGTTCTTATAAAAGCACGGATGACCGCGATTGGCCCATATGTTGTAGTCTTTTGGACGCTGAGTCGACTGGTTTTGGTCCGAAAAGGCTGCGATGCAGCGTTCCTCCTTTATTCCCAATCGAACATGGTTGAACAAGCGGTCACGTGCTCCTGCGTACACCAGTCAGCTGGTCACCGTGCCTGCAGGGTACAACTTACTAGCCTGTTTGACCTTTTTTGGGTGCAGTCCTGTCACTCGAGTTGAACTCGAGTTGAACCTTGGTGTGAAAGTTGTCGCCTGCTGGCGCGGTGACCAGGTGATTTGGGCACCCAGGAGCACGTGACCGCTTGTTCAACCATGTTCGATTGGGAATAAAGGAGGAACGCTGCATCGCAGCCTTTTCGGACCAAAACCAGTCGACTCAGCGTCCAAAAGACTACAACATATGGGCCAATCGCGGTCATCCGTGCTTTTATAAGAACGAAATGGCGCTTTTAGTGACATTTTGCATACAAATCCCCATCTAGTAGGGCGCAGTCACCCAGTTTCGGTGGAAGTGCGCGAGTTCGATTGGGATTCAAGTAGGAAGGGAGCGTCTCAGCTTCCTCGGACCAAGACCATTCGACTCAGCACCCAGAAGACTACAACTGGTGAAAATTTGATTTTAGGGTATACTTCCCCTTTAAAATGTTGAATCCGCACCCATCGGGATGGTTCAAGAGCAATACTCCACGAGAGGGCACTAGTAAAAGAGCACGACTTCACTGTCTACGGTACAAGATAACAGTGCAACATGCGTGTCGGGTCAAATCGAGAACAGCCGCCAATCGCCAGAATAACTCATTTCCCAAACCGTTTGCAGTTTTATTGGAGCGCTGGAATCGATGGAAGACAACTCCAAAGCTAGGGAAACCGTCGTAGCTGACAGCGAGCGCACCCGCACACTGACCATGATTGTGTTCTGCATGCGATCCAGGTTGCAGCCTGTGCTGGTATAACGGATTGGATTGTATCAACTAGTACTGAACTAGTCAAGAATGCCACACGAACTGAAGAGGATCTACAAAATTAAAAATAGGCATCATACTCATAGTCGATGGCATACAGACTCCTGTCAGTGTACTCAATGGCATGGATCTCCCCATGGTCTAGCAGAGTGGTACAACCACTACTGGCACTAGATGATCTACCTACATTGTAGATCTATTTTATGTTTAGACAAGAAGAGAGTGTAGTGTCCTAACCAAGCATGTTGCAGTCAGCTGATCCTAAACTGCAAAAGGAACAAAAAAGGGGAACTCATTTTCCAGTTCATCCACTGCACTGACGACTAGATCGTGGTCGCTTTGACAAGCCGATTTTTTCGAAGGTGCTGTGGCAGCGCTCGCTCCATGATTATAATCTTGTTGTGTGTGACTGCGTGTGACCGAGTCTGAGTGTGGTCAGGGCGCCATACAACATCAACAAGACATGCCAGGCCAGCTGGGAAACTTGACTTGATCGAGCAGTACGAGTTCGAGTACGACCATCGGTCGCGGGGTGCTATCAACACGGAAAATAAGGAAAAAGGGGAGAGAGCTATGAAGTGAGTAGACAGAACGCCAGATGAAGTACTACTACTACTAATAGGTGAACCTCGGTGCATCATCCAAACATGCATTGCCGATCATTACTAGTACTAGATCTACTACGACTTCGCAATGCATTACCACTACGCTACAGTACGTCAGATTGCGCTCACAACTGCCACTCGACTGCCTCAACTGCCAAAACGACACTGCAGTCTGCAGTCAGAGTCTGAGCCAGCACTCCGCAGGCTCACGGAGTCGACCAGGCTGCGGATATATCTGCGAGTGAACGAATCAAGGAAATGCGTAAGTAACTTAGTTCTCAAAGTCAAACATCGCAGTGCATTTTCGGCTCAAACTGTCAACGACGGCCTCCCTCAAATCGTGTAAACACGGCCACCTGCTACGCTCCCCACGTTAGCAACAGCTATTTACACACACGTGACGGGTAAAGTAGGCCAAACCAGCCGCCACAGCAACACTCCAGCATCAGGCGAATACGAACTACACACTGTCTGTACTGTCCAACAGCTAGCTGTAGAGATTCAGGGCCAAGCAGTTAGCTAGTGCAAGTCACCAAGTGATAATTATACATGACTTTCGTACTACATACATGTACATGCACTTCAGCCTGTTCAGGCAGGGCTCACATTTTGGGGACGAAATAGAAATTTACTCCGCACGGCAAGTATGCGAGATATATCGGCACATTCCGTGCACGACAATTTAATATATCGGCACATTCCTCGCAGCAGATAATGCCCTATTCATCTCGTGCACTTCGTCGAACACGCTACAACACGTGAACGTCTAGCGGAGCATAGAGCATCGTAACTCCAGAACAAACTGCATTTTGCTAGAAACACACTGATTCGTAGTCAAAACACACGACCGGCAGTCATAATCAACAAGAAGGCTTGGTCCGGAGGCTGTTTCGAGCGAACCAAAGCCATGGGCACTGACATGACAGTTCGTACAGCTAGAATCAACGCGTTTACTACTGTACCAACTAAAAATGTTACTTGACTGCATACACTGTAGTAGTAGTAGTACTAGTACACAATAATCACTCACACGACAAGGTGCAATCTCGACACACACACACGCGCGCGCGCACGCAAACACAAACACACACTACACACACGCACATACCACACACACACACGCGCGCACACACACACGGAACAGGTACACACAATACTGATTACTAGTAGTAGTACAACGACCGCTATCTGAACGAGCGAGTAACACAAACCCCTTGCCAAGCCAAGATAAACACACATGGTGACAGGCTAGCGCTAGCGTGTACGCGAGGCGGGTGTTTACTTACTGAAATGTTTGAGCAACGAGTCGGCCAGTGTCCGAAGCGTTCCCGACTTCAGCTCCGCAATGGGCTGGGCGTTGCGTATAGACTCGGTCATGGTACTACTCTGCCTGGCCTGGCTCTCTAGCCATTGCGAGGAGGTGCTTAGAGGCATTATCTCGCCACCACCAGCACCAAAACCAACCGCTACCAGTCCGTCGCCACTGTCGATCGACTCGTGTGTTCCAGCCACTGCAGCACGATACTGCGGAAGGGGCTCACTAAACTCACTGGGACTGCCCGACTGCTGCTCCATGGTAGCCAAGACTCTAAGACTGCAAGAGTATCCAGGAGTAGATCTACTATCTGGCTGACTGAGAGTGAGAGGCGTAGGCGACGAATCGGTGGCACTAGTGCCAGCAGTGGTGGGTCAGGCCAAATTCAACTCTGGTGAATGACCCAGACAGGCTGCATGAAGAAGCCCTCCAAGTACCAGTAGTTGTGTGTGAACTATTACTTGTACAGACTACAGTATCTGACTTCTGAGTTTATTTTTTTGGAGTGATGCAGCTCAGCAGCTAAGAAAAGATGACTCAAGACTCCAGTACGAAAGAATGAGGAGACTGGAACGAAGGAACCATGATAACACTGCACTGCGCTAGCACAGTAGCAGCACGACTCATATTATCACAGTGAGAGTGAGACTACGGACAGACTACAGATTAGACTACAGCCTAGTAATAATACTAGTAGTAGTAGATCTACAGTACAGTACTGACTGTACAGTCAGTACTGTGCTGTACTGTCAGTACAGGCGAGTCATGTAGGACTCTAGTCTAGGGCTTTAGTAGGAGTAGGAGTAGGACTCTACTAGTACTACTATCTCTAGCCTAGGGCTAGGAGTGAGAAGTGTGGCAGCGCTGCACAACACCGGTAGATCTACTCTACGTGGTGTAGATCTGCATGACATGAGCTGTATACATGTAGTGTAGATCTACCATAGTCTCATAGAGTCATAGATCAGATCACCATAAAACACTGATACATGTACATGTACAGTGATACAGTGATACAGATAGTGATAAAAGGCATAATGATCACTAGTCTTTGACACATGCACTGTCACTTGGTCACTCATTGATCCCTACGCTACGTGAATGTATGTGCTGTCGCGGACATGGAAATCCGGTCGCACGTCTAGCGGCCACAGGGCGCTGGCCATGCAGCCGATAGCATGCAACGCCTTACGTTCTGTACGCGCTGAGGGCGCCGGCCCCGGTCAATGGATTGGATTTCCATGTCCGCGACAGGAGTACTACTACTAGTACAGTCAGTACCTAGTACCTGTTCGCCAAGATGTAGATCTACATGACACTTGACAGACTCAGTACTCAGTCTCACCACTGGCATGACCTGACTCCTGAGTGATCATGGTGATGACACTTGACAGTCCCGATCCCGCACGGACCCGCACTCCCGCAGTCTAGTCTCGCACGCAGGCGCTACATGTATGACCATGATGACTGATGTAGGCCGGCATCGGCGCTATCTAGCTGGGAGGGATCGAATCTACAATGATGTAGATTGTGTAGGAGATCTTTTGTGTTCAGACCGTGCCAGTTTCTGATCTGCACATGTCATACAGTCCAGTTCTGTGACCAATGGCAATGCCAATGGCAATGGCATGGGAATGGTGATAGGTTCGTGGTTTCACTGAGCTGAGGCTACTTTTTTTGTAGGCAAAGCACATGTTACCTCTCCCAGCGCAGTGGCGACTGTAGTATCGCGCGAACACTGCTTGTTCTTTCGCACAGCATCTATCTTTTTCCGAACTCACTTAATTTTTGCACACTTTCTCGTTCATTGTACATACACAAACAGGAGATGCCCCTGATTATAGGCTGATAGGCGTCAGCCTTTGGGTAATGCTGAAATTAAGATTATTATCGAACGAGTCGACCTTCGTAGACATACGTGTACCGGTACTACCGACTCTTTAAAAAAAATAAGAACAGGCTAGGCTAGAACAGCAGAAGTAGAACCCTGACCCCCAGTTCTTTGGCGCCCAACAGTAGTATACATGTACCGGTACATGTATACTACATGTATACTGGTACTGCATGCAGTCGCAGCACATGTACGTGTACGTGTACGAGTACGTGTACGAGTCGTACCTTGAAAAAAGGTAGATCTACCCTTGACATTCCGCCGGCCGATTATTACCGGTCTGAGGCAGCTTGCTGAGACTGTAGAGCAGGATGGAATTATCTAGACCTGACTAGAATCCTGTGTACTGTGACCATGGTGACTGTGTAACAGTGTGTTGCTTGTCTTGACATCCACGTGTTGAGCTGATCTACAGTGCTACTAGTACCTGTAGACTACATTCCTACACCGGTATACTGTTCAGGGAGCTCTGTGCAGGTAGCTCTATTTCTGGTTTTAGTATTGCTATTGGAGCATGTACAGCGAAACCTATCTAAGACGACCACCGCTCAAGGGACCTGCAAAATGTAGTCTCTGTTGCCAGGTGGTCTCCTTATCCAGGGTCGTTTGGCTGCAAAAGCATCCCTTGGGCTTGGTCCTGGTTACAGAGTGGTCTTCTGAGGCAGGTGGTCTTCTGAGGCAGGTGGTCTTCTGAGGCAGGTGGTCGCCTTGACAGGTTTTACTGTACATGTATGTGGAGGGTTCCCTGGCCTGGTGCGGTGGCACTTGGCAGTGTCGTGGATCGGGCTCGCACCCATTACAATACATTCTACACCAGGCAACTGGCCATGACGACGTGCGTGATAATGACATGCCAGGACATCTTGACGTGGGCTTGCGGCATTGAGCAAATTGGGCAGCATGCTATGCAAATCTGGACACAGCATTGCAGCATGTACATATACCAGGCCATAATTATATATAACCCAATACTAGTTCAGAACTAGTATGAGATAAAACTTGTTATAGGTCACGCATATTGTTAGATTGACAGCATGAAACAAGGTGGAGGACACTGTGTTCGGAAACAGTGACCTTACTACATGTACAACCTTCCGCGGTTGGCAGAGCCCCGGTCCCTGCGGACCATTTGAACCATATGGGTGTTGAACCCGGTTCTGACCCTCATTATGCTAGGCCTAGGGGGGTTGGAGACTACTCCTTGCGTCCGTCGTGTATTCTCTGATCGCTCCTGGATGTCGTCCTGGTAGTCATGTAGCCAACTTCTTTTCTTCCAACTTCTTGACAGCTGACGAGCTGAGAGAAGGACGCCATGGGCAGAAGTTGGAAGAAAAGAAGTTGAGGTTTAAGTAGCCACATGACTACCAGGACGACATCCAGGAGCGATCAAAGAATACCCGACGGACGAAAGGAGTAGTCTCCAACCCCCCTAGGCCTAGCATAATGAGGGTCAGAACCGGGTTCGACACCCATAATTATGGTTCAAATGGTCCGCAGGGACCGGGGCTCTGCCAACCGCGGAAGGTTGTAGTAAGGTCACTGTTTCCGAACACAGTGTCCTCCGCCTTGTAAACTAGTTGTTTCATGCTGTCAATCTAACAATATACCAGGCCAGCAGGTGCACCGACCACCTGCATGACCGTAACTAGGTTACGTGTACGTGAAACTCGGAGTCGCAATACAGCTCTGTCTCTCTGTCTCTCTGTCTCTCCCTCTCTCTCTGTCTATCTGTGCCTGTCTGGCGGTGTGTGCGTGTCTCTAGAGCGCTCTCTCTCTCTCTCTCGTACAACAGAGCAAGGTTGTTGCACTGAAATCTGGGAATTCATGCTCTTTACAGTGCAGTAATCAGGCGCAGCCACTGGAAAAAATTTTTGTTTGGCACCAGGGGCCCGGGGATTGTTTTAGATGGCCCACGCCTGGTAAAAAGAAAAAGAAAAAAAAGAATGGTTGGCACCTATGAATTCAGGGAATTCAGCTTTTGTTGTGATGTCTACTGAGTCTGTAGTCACTAGTCCTGGGAGAATGTGATATTGATATCAGCAAGAGTACATAACGATTACGTACTCTTGATATCAGCAAGACTAATTATCACCATGTACTAGTACAATGTATGTACTCTTGATATCAGGCAACCACCTCCTCTACCGTGTGTACAAAACAAACTCACATAGGAGATTCCATGCCTACTGGATAATTATTATGTACATTAGAATCATAATGGTCAGTAGAGACTACTAGTACCAAGCAATGACTATGTACTGATACTCTTGGTGGTACTACAACTAATACCAAGAGTACATAAACCAAGAGTACATTATGTACTCTTGCTAATACTTATAGAGCCGGGCTCAGGCTTCCTGTCACACTTCCTGTGGCTGTGGAATGTGCGGATGACGAAAACTGACAATAAAATCTGTCTCCTCGGGCTCCTGGAATGCTGTGAGAGAAAAGCCTCTTGTACTGGCAAAACTAAACAACAATGTTGCACAATGGAATGCTGGATCATTCCAGCTGTGCATCAGCTGAGCCTGTCCCATGTATTCGATGAGCATGCCCGTGTGTGACGCTTGCCAACACCACAACTTGCACAAGTTAGTGCATGCAGTGGATTTAAAGTATGCTGTAAGAACTAATAATTGTGGCTTGATTGTTGACTGATTGCCGATTACTGTACATGCGTGGTCAGAGGCATTACATCACCTAGCTTGCTGCAGAAATATTTCACGGCCCAGCCTGGGCAGAGGCGAAGTTAGAGTGAAAATGCATGAATGCTGATTGCTTGTGGGGAAGCTGCACGGGGAAGCTGTACTCGTACCCATACTCCCACCTCCTCACCCCACAGACCCAGCATTCTTGACCAACCGTTTTCCTCTCTCTCTCACACACATACTCTTCAGACTCTCTCTTTCTCTCCCTCCCCTCCCCTCCTCCCCCTTCACATGCACACACACACACACACACACACACACTATTTGCTCCATGCCAGAAACTGGCCCTCGGTGTCTGCTCCAGCGCCGGGGGAACCGGGTAATCCACCCGGTTGGGCGGCGCTTGGACCCGGTTGAAAAATTCCGGGTCACCTGTGACCCGGTTGGTACTTTACAAGTAGTCTTTCGAACTTTGAAAGGACTGACTACATGGCTTGTATGTATCAGATACTTCTTCTTTTTTCGAAATTTTCTAATTCCTGTCCTCTCTTTTCTAAATGCGGCTTATCCATTCGCCTTTATATCATTGGGCCTAGTTCCCGTTTATTGTCCGAATTAAAGTACACCAACCAACCAGTTAAAGCATGTGACTCGGCTGGTGAGACAGCGCCAGGTACATGTGTACCGGGCTCCGACCCGGTTGAAATGGTTGCGCCAGGCACACGTGTACCCGGCTGTCCTACAATCCTAGAGCAGACACTGGCCCTATGTGACTTTATTGGACAAAGAGAGAGAGAGAGAGAGAGAGAGAGAGAGAGAGAGAGAGAGAGAGAGAGAAAGAGAGAAAGAGAGAGAGAGAGAGAGACAGAGAGAGAGAGAGAGAGAGAGAGAGAGAGAGAGAGAGAGAGAGAGAGAGAGAGAGAGAGAGAGAGAGAGAGAGAGAGAGAGAGAGAGGTAGTACTTCAAAAGAAGTATGTCAAAGCCTGAGAACCACCAACACCATGGCAAGCTATTAAAACAATACCCTCTCAAACTGCTGAGCCGTTTGCCAGCAGACCCAGCCGCTATCTGGCATAAGGACACCCCTCAGGCGAGGTAGGTGATGTGGACACAAGCGTGCGCGCGAGTGCACACGCTCAAACAGCAAGATATGCAGACAGACAGGCACCCCCCCCCCCCCCACACACAGTGCCACACACACATTCTCTCTCTCTCTCTCTCTCTCTTCTCTCTCTCTCTCTCTCTCTCTCTCTCTCTCTCTCTCTC
>NC_088645.1:6043420-6175920 GCF_964019385.1 Sycon ciliatum
GCTGGACCACAGTTGCAGGAGAGGAAAACTGATAAAACGCATTATACAAGGCGGGCGGACCACGACCGTGCAGATCTGCCACTGGCATGTCCACAATCCACATACACGCGATCCAGTCTCACACGTACTGCGCGTGCATAGATGAAGATCGTCGACAAGAAGTCTGAACAAAGCACCTTACACTGGTCAATTGTTACTGTAGGGTTTATAGGGATTTCATCACTGTACTCAGCAAGGGAGTACTCAGTGCTCATACATGTATATGTGTAGAAGATATCATGACGATAAAGGTGCTCTCAACAAGATACAGGTATATACTATCTTATAATTATGGCTGCGTGCAACTGTAATTGCTCGCAATGAGACTGAACTCATGATGCTCGCAGCATCGACACATCCAGCCACGGAATCATTTACCATTTCTGATGCAATCTCGTCCTGCAAGCCACGTGATATTCCATTTACGATTCTGGCCATTAAAACTGACAACTATCAACGAATTTCCTGCTCGTCTCACAATAGAGAGTTCTGTCAAGCAGAGGATTCAACATCATTAGAACTTTCCATATACGTATAGGACGGTGTGAGCGGGATACCGGGAATACTTTGGTGCTCTGTTCTAGGATGGCGCTGCCATGGTTATTGCGAGCAGTGTGTGCTGAGCTGCTTTCCGCGCACTTACAAGTAACCAGCACTAGTGGATGTTGGTGGTGTATAGCTAGCGGGGAGGTGTATAGCTAGCGGGGAGGCGCACTTACTGCTGCCATAAAGGCCTACTGCTACCAGTCCGGATAGTCATGCCGTGTCGGTGAGTGTTGCTGATGGCGTACGTAGAGTGCATGATGGTCACAATGTAAATCCATAGCATCCTGCAGATAGGACACCAATGGCCAGGTACAATACACTCACGGAGATCAGACCTAGACGTGGTGTGGTGAGCGAACTGGCAGCACTCGAGTTGTCATCAAACCGACCCGAGGAGTTTGGATCATGAGGCAGAACATGCTCTTCTTCCATTTTGCCTTCTTCCTTGGCCACTTCGTCGAAGAGTTCACCAGCAGCAGCACCACCACCAGCACCACCACCAGTATTCTGAGCTGAGGGGTTTGCCTGAAGAAGGTCGGGGCTGAGTACCTCCGCCCCGTTAGGAGGTACCATCTCCTGTCTGGGACCCGGACTCTGTGCAACGGCTGGGAAGGTGTTGTGGTGACCCGGTAGTGCCACCGCGGCGTTCGGCTGTTGTCCCTGGTGATTGGACAGTACGGTTCTTGCACGGTGTTGCTGAGGTGAAAGGGTCGCCGCCTTCACACCAATGTACGTGGTCATACGCCGAGTCATGACGTCACGAGCCATGACGTCAATGTGGTATTCGGTCTGGGGTCTGAGGTTGGAAAGGCGGGCAAACGGGCGGCGGTCGCAGCGCTCTTTGACTGTGGTCGCCTGCTGGAATTGGTCAGCGTACGGACTACTGTGAACGTCCGAGCGTTGATGACTACGTGCTTCATGATACAGTACGCAATACTCGGTGCGCATCTGATACCGCTGCCGGACTGGCTGCCATTCGACGTTCAGAGCAGTCGCCTCTAGTGTCCCGACCCTGGCTTGGGGGTCGTCTGGCACACGAGGATAGGGACTCGTGCTGGGACGGAGTGTGGCATAGATATAGAAACTAGCCACTTCGTTCATGCGCTGGTTAGCTACCTCCATCGTGTAGACACCTCCCATGTCCTCTTTGATGTAGTTGATAGAGCCAACACCTATGCTCCGACCATTACCAGCATTCAGCTCTGTGACGTCGAAATCGAAATTTGACCTTACCGCCCCGGAGTAATACTGTCTCTTTGTGCGCCTCAGCTTTTCCTCCTTGGCTTGGCGGCGGAATCTCGTGTGTCCATTGTTGTTGTTGTTGTTGTTATTGGGTAGGGGTGCATACAGAACGTGCGTGAAGAACGGATGCTGCATCATGAAGACGTTGTCGTGTGAGATATTCCACGTAATGGCGCCTCGCCGTGGATGCACAGTAATTCCTACGCTGCCACCCTTCGGTACTGAGATCTCGAAGTGACGTCGCTGACCACCCCTGAGCTGCTGCGCCATCAGGCGATCCTGCACCATAGTCACAACTCCACCTCCGAACCCATTGCTTCCACCACCGCCACCACCCTGCCAGGGTGCTCCGAATGGGTTGTGCTGCTGCTGCTGCTGCTGTTGCGGATGAAACCCACCATAGTGTTGGGCGATAGGTGAGTGTTGGGGCTGCGGAACGTTCCATTGCCCCTGCGCTGCTGCCTCATACGCACCCAGGTAGGTTAGAGTCAGCAAGACACGAAGCAGAGCGATTGGTGTGAGAACCCCTAGAGGAGACATGACCAGCACAGTGCTACAAGACACGATCACCTACAGCGTCTCCGCTTGTACCTTCCTCGCGGCTACAGCCACCCAACAAACAGCAGAGGACGTGCCCACAAAGCCACCGCTCTACGGTGGTGACGGCGCCGTCCTGTAATTAATCGTACAGAGGACGTCGCGGGTTGCTCCACTGCTTGCAAACAACAAGCTCAGTCCAGAACGCCACCTCCTTCGCAGCACCGCCCGACCACGGTACGCTACACCAGCATGCGATGTCCTCACTGCTGTTGTCTAACGTCTTGTCTAACAGCGTGTCTTGTAGCTTGTAGTCTTTTGTTCAATCCGAGCGCAAACTAGGCAACAATGCTTGTAACATCGATTAGTCAGTCACCTTGCAGGCGGACACAAGAGAAGAATTGAAGCACAGTACCGATGTACCCTGAGTGCTTTCACTGACTGCTCTGCCTACGCTCGCTGTTCTGTGGCTGATGCCAGTGATGGTGGCAATTCTTCGCGTACAACTGGGCCAGCCGCAGCAGCATAATGGGATAGGTGGTCAGCCGCGACCGTACCTGTTAAAACAAACTGCTGCAGATTAGTGAGCCCAGCACAAGCAGCCGGTGTTGGCGTGAAGCAGCCTGGCGGTCGCTGCTGCTTGAAACTGAAACTGAAATGCTATCCAGCAGCAGCTGCAGGTGTTGCAGGCCAGGCTGCAGGGTTAGGCCTAGGGTGGCCCGGGCCGTCCTGACAGGCAATCCTAGCGGTTTCTGGGTCCGCCTACCGAAACCTCAGCTCACTATGACTGAGACTAGAGCTAGCTAGCAGTAATCCCGCGTAAAGTGCTCGCACCTGCGCGTGTGTTGCTACAGTACTGGTACTTTTACTAGTTTAGGTAGCAGTGCGGTATGAACAAACTCGGCTAATGATGTTGACCCAGGTCTGTGACAATACTGCTAATACTGCTAATACTGCTAATAGCCACTCGTGCACTCTACACACTGGCCTGTTAGTGGTGCACACAGGTGTAGTCAAATGATCGAAGAGACGCTTAGCGACGCAGAGCGGTTGATTCATGACGAAAGGAGAGCTCTAGGCTGCGCTTGCGCCGCGTCGACGCTGCCGCCGAGAAACTCGTCATCGTGATCAACACGTGTCTGTTGGAACACATGCCACGACGTGTAAATCAGTCTAACTGGATCGCTTTCGTGCTACTGTGGCATGCATAGCAGTCTATTATGTTGTATTGCAGACCACTGCTACTGACAGTGTACTAGCACACACGCCAGTTATTATAATATTATGACTATCGTGCATTTTAGTACTGGATCTGAGCAGAATAGTAGCGACGCAGTGCAGTGCAGTGCAGTGCAGTGCAGGGCAATTCCTGCGTCTCATGGCCGACCGCCGTACTGCCGGGTAAACCTGTGTTGCTGAGCGAGTCATTAGCCGGTTTGGGGGGGGGGGGGGGGTAGCGGGCCAGAGAAGCAGGCGAGAGAGTTAGAGACTAACCCATATGGCCATGCGCCACAGCACAATGATATTTAAAAAAAATTGCCGCCATCAATACTACCATGCTTTGACCTCTCTGGCTAATACTAGAGAGTCGACATCGCTCTTCACATTACAATCGTGTTAGTGCAGCACGAACGCATTGCCTACGAACGTTCTGGATAATGACACACTGTGTTATGGAGCAAGCGACAAGTCAGCACGTGTCCGCTGCGCCTCTCTGACCAGCCAGCGAGCCACCAAACCTTTTCTGTCTGGATCTCAAGAGGAATGCAATGTTGCTAATGCTAAGTAATTGCTAACGCATGCCAACACTCCCTGGGTTCCCTAGAGACGAACCAAGACACCATTGCCTTCCCACCAGGCCAGAATGGCTGGCTGTAATTGTGGTGATTACGGTCACCTGTGACGTCACACATTATCAGTTATCACTTGCACTGGTGATTGAACATGGTAAATGGTACTATTCTAGCGTGAGCCCGGTGAGGTGCCTATCTGAGTAGACTCAGAGTATGCTCAGAACATCATACTCATACGTGTAACATAATAATTATTATAACGCGGCTTGTGGCAGAACTTCAGTTCCAAACCGTTGATGGGGTGAGCTGGTTCAATCACGCCCCAGGCCAGCCAACGGGAAGAAAGAGGATCGTGTTGGTGGTCTAGTTACCAAACCCCCGTCCTCTTTTGCAGCGGCGACCATGTTCCCTTCTCCAAGCAGAGCCCCGCCAGAACTGTGCGGCCTTCACTTCGTTAGCACCATATATGGACACCACAGGAAAGGTGCGGATATTGCGCTGGGAACCGCTTGGAGTTTCACGGGATGTATGCCCGAAGAGAGTATATTTGCTCAAGCACGGCCTGTCATCACTGCATATCATCTTCATCACCCTCATCGTCGCGTTGACTGCCTTCCAAAGCTTAGCTCTGCTACCTTCTCGCTCCCGTTTTGGTGCTGAAAGTGAAGTCAGATATCGATTGGACTGCGCGCTCACAAAGGCTCTACACGATTGCATGTTGCAATGCGTGAGCGTGGTCATGTGTGTTATGTATGTTCTGCTGGACGCGGACGGGTCGGTAATGTGTCGAAAGGCAGCTCGGTTCGCTCCACCAGCCAGCAATCACATCAGAGCCGATCGCTGTGCCGGCTGTGTGCCGGTTTCGCTGAACCGCCGCTTGGCCCTCGCGCGACCGGTCGCCCTCAACACGCACACGCATGATCCCACGCACACACACGCACATACACACACGCGCGCAAAGAGAGAGACACACACAGTCACGGTTCAATTTTGGAATGTCACCAGGAGCTATTGGCTTAGCAAACAGAAACAGGAGAAAGTGCTCAGCTGCCCACACCTGTATCCACAGAGATTGAATTTCAAAATCACACATCCGCGTAGCAAATCCATTGAATTATTATTTCTATTGACAAAGTGTTAGGTGCATGTAGCTATGAACGCGGAGTCATAGGACGCGACATTCCCATTTCCGCCCGTTGTAAACAACCGCATTAGGTGTGTACAGTGCGACGCAATCAGGAGCAGCCCAGCGGGCAAGCTGAGAGGCGAAGGGAAAGCGGTGGAGACAGCCATGACCACGCTGAGCGGCCGTGAGTGAGATCTCGTATCCTGCCGTTATCATGTTGATACGCTCCTGGTCAGGATAAATCCAACCTCCATCGCATCCTGTCTCACTTTCACATCTAAAAGTGGCGTGCTTCATCTGCAGACTACTATCCAGCACTTCCTAGGGAGTATGTAGTCGTTGTTCCGGCACGATGTAATTGTCTGTCGTGCAAAGTAGCGGGAATATGCCCTGATTGTGCGTCATTTGCATAACATGACGAGTTGCCAATGCCCTACTGCCGCTGGTCCCACCCCGCCCCGCACGACTACAAAAGAAAGGACAGCTTGGAGACGGTTCGTGTTGGCGAGCACAAAGGGTACACGCGTACATCGTTCATGGTTTTAATCCAAACAGGACAAACTTGGCAACAGCTGTCAATGGTTGTTTTTGATTCATGTCCAGTGGTATTAGGGATGGGCCGATTCCGCCTACATTTGTGAATTCTTTCATTGCCAAATTCTTTCATTGTGTTGATGACAGCTCGGTGTCACTGGGTGGGTGTTTCATGCAGTGCGCTCGATCACAGAGCCTCCGTCAGCCTCAAAAAGGCCTGTGGGCAAATAATTACGCAGAGTCAATGCTCCGGATAGTCTTGTAGTAACACCAGCAGGGTACCGTGGTGTATCCACGTTTGAATGGGGTTTGATCGCTTTTATTGTGGTTTCTATGTTATGCTCTTCACTGAAAAGTGTGTGAGACTTCATTCACTCTTTGTCTCTTTCTTTTCGTCTTCTTTTATAGCACATTGGGTGTTTCTTGCGTACTTACCTTCATTTGCTGTTGCTCTATGCCCTATTTTTGATGGTTTTAATTAATTATTGGGATAAAAAAACGATTCGCCACCAGTAGTTTACCCCTCCCTGGTATTACATGGCCAGTGAAAACACGTGTCGTGTTATGTATGTATGTATGTATGTATGTATGTATGTATTCTTTATTAGTTGGATCTCACATTCAGCGGAATCATACGTGCGAATGCTGATTATGCCAAGTAACAGTTGGAATTTACACCAAACTTGCAAAAGGAGACGTGTGATTCTGATACAAAGTACCTGTGTTTAATAGTAATAGGAACCGATTACCGTCTGGTAGGAAGAAGAGCATCAAACTTTTCTCTCTCTCTCTCCCTCTCTCTCTCTCCCCCCCCCTCTCTCTCTCTCTCTCTCTCTCTCTCTCTCTCTCTCTCTCTCCCAGGAAAATAAGCATGTGGCCATTATCTTGAATGTTGATGGTATGTGTGAGAAACATACACGTGTCTCGTCTGACAATGACAGGCTGTCCATGCAGCGACGCTTGGGCAGTGGGCACGCAGAGACAATAATGTCACGCCCGTGCTGCAGAATTCGAAGAGGCACACGAGTGCTCTTTGCGGTACACAATCAGTGTGTTGTTATACATGATGTAAAACACAATGCTAACGTGTCTGTGGTACATGATCATGCATTATGTTCATGCTTATGTACAACAGCACAGACAAGAACGGTAACAACGTAGCCACAACACTACGACATCAGGGCAATAGTCAGCACCTCGACAGTTGAACTCCATTGCTACTACGGTACATGACGCTATACATATGATTGTACCTGTGCATACAACCCCCCCCCCCCCCTGTCCTGTGCATACACCCCCCCCCCCGCCCTGCCCGTTGCACACACAAACACCACCACTCCCTCCTCCCCTACCTGTGCATACATACAGTATTATAAGTGCTGTAGAAGGAGTTTAATACAGAGTTTAATTTTAATATAATATGATTCCCAGATAATGATATCAGGTATAAGTTGATATCGTTACGGGAAAGCGCGAGCTCCGGTGTAGGAATCTGGAAGCAACCACTTTCCCAGGTAGTATCCCTGGTATGCCGAGGAACGGTAAACCTTCTCAGAGTTCATGTCGTTCTCCAGTCTTAGCGTTTCAAACACAAGTAAATACAAACCCAAATCATCATGTCCACGCGCATGTGGGGGCTTCACTCCTCATGTTCAGCGCCGAAATGGTACATTGCATGTGCATGTATTACTAATACTATTACCCGTAGGCGTGAAATGTTCCTGCCAGCGCTAGTGGACGTGGGTGCATGATGGGGTTGAGTGGAATGGTTATGATTATTACAGTGCCAAGAGTGTACAGTCATGTATAAGCCTCTGGTCTGGGAGGTTATAATACTCTAGTAACAACCAGGGAGTAGTACAATACTATTGTACTACTCCCTGGTTGTTACTACCGTATCCATTGCTCCAAGTCTGCGCTATAGCATTCTGCGTGCTTCCTTCGTAGCCTACTTACACTGTACACTGACATAGCCAGGGTAGGAACATTGTCATTGCGGTGCGTCTGCAACCGAGAGCCTAGAACATGCACGAGCAGCACACCTACTTGTAGCTCCCAGACTGACCGACTGCACCTGCAGCACACCTAGCTCCCAGACTGACCGACTGCCCCGAGGTACTGTGGATAGAGCCGCATCCGCGCACACGCGTGATTTGTGTCTCTTCTCGCCGCGAGCATCTTGCCTCCAACGACGACGACAATGATGGTGCTGTTCTGCACGTTCCTGCCGCCATGATGGATTGTGCAACGTGTGCAAGAAGCCCTGACAACATGTTGCTGTCCTCAAGCTAGTAGTGCCCTGGATTCACTCTGAGCTAAATTGTTGCTAATGTTGTCCTGGGGTGGTGTTGACGACTGCACGAAATTGACCGACCCGCGGGATATTGCTGGTCTCTCCGACAGGGAATGTAATCATCTGATTGGGATAGGCGATTTCTGGGACGCAGCTCGGAAGCGTTTCAATGCCATGCAGCCTTGCAATGCCTGTTCGACCTGACAACAGCTTGCAAGTTTCAGCTTGCAAGTCTCAGCTTGCAAGTCTCAGCTTGCAAGTCTCAGCTTGCTCAGTGTTCGTGGGGTTGTGCAGCATGCTGCATGATGGATAGTGGACACCGACCGCATCATGTTAGGACAGAGAACAGCGTGATGGCAGTCAGTGTGCTGCAGGCACACATCCTTCACTGCCCGAGGTCGAGGGTACGGACGAAAAAAACAGTGTTTTATTTCAGCCTGAGAGAAGTGACGGCCAGCATGGTGAGCTCGTCCTCTATCTTTATAGGCGAGACAGGGAGGGAGTGGTGTAATCAGCTCTACTGATAAGATATTTTAGGACTCCCTGGCGCAGCTACAACATGTACATGAAACCAAGGAGTCGTAAAATACCGGTATTTTACGACTCCCTGCATGAAACCAAGGTTTCATGGCTGTACTCTTAGTTGCATATGCCTGCTGGCAATACTGCCAATAGTCGTTATGCCGGAGATCTCAAGTCACGTGACCAGACAGCGTCCGAGCCTGCCGGCGCAGCTGCTCCATTGCCAAAACTGGCAAAAGACACAAACTCCACGGACTGTGAACACAGTATGGAGTGTGTCATCTGCTAGGTAAGTACTCGGTGTAAGACGAACTATTGCTTAGGCCCATAGCAGGGCACGGCGTGACAGCAGCAGTGCGTGGTACACCACGGTATGCTACTGTGCAGCCATATACAGTGCTGGCAACTGAAATCCGACCCCCTCAGCGGTGCGCTCACATCGCAAAGACCCAACACGGGATGGTAAAACTACGAAACAGAGACCGCTAGAATGTGAACCCACCGCGCAGGGGTCGGATTTCAGTTGCCAGCACTGTACTTCAAGTGCATGTAACAGTGTGGCAGAATCGGTGTGATCAGCATTCGTTGGTGTTTGTGTGGTTCGCTGACGCTACTTTCACTTTCAGTGTGTGTGTGACACTTTCTTCGTTTGTAGTGTGCACTGACTTAAGGATGCGGGCCCGTGTGTGCGTGTGTGGGGGTCAGGTGGGTGTGGCCGTGTGGGTGCGTGCGTTGGCTTACCGTGTAGTGTGCTCAAGGCATGACAAACTGCAGATACACAGCTACACAAGCAAACCATCAAAAACTGTACAAAAGAGAGCAGCAGAAACAACAAAAGCCGAAGCGAGCAACAGCGCAGCACTAGCAACGATGTGGACTAAGATCAGGATCAGGAGAAAGAAAAAAAAGAAAAAGAAAGTGCCCCCTGTGAGGATCGAACTCACGACCTTCAGATTATGAGACTGACGCGCTGCCTACTGCGCTAAGGAGGCAGCTGAAAGACACACGCATATGAACGCGACTTGACCACAATGACCCCAGGCGCTTGGCCATATAAGGAGCCAGTCAACCGTGTGACTCGCCGAGCCCTTTGGGACCAACAACTGTGTACTGACGGCATCAAAATCATGCACAGAGGCCTACAACTTACAAGTAGAGATTGTAGAGGGTGTGGACAGGGAGTTGTGAATACATGTACTGGTACAGCTGTACCAGTATTCGTTCAAATTTCCTCTTTTTAGTTATACCAAGACAACAAGAGTCCATAAACATTTTTATGGACTCTTGGGTATACATACTTGGTCACATTACTTTATTTTAATGACAGGGAAGCTTGCTGTGAGAATGGAATTTCATTCGGACAGTTCTTCTGCTCCGCAATGTCGAGACGAGGAGTGAGGTAAATCCACATCAGCAAAACTGTATGCACTATGCACCATGCACACAGCACTATGCACACGACACTATGCACTATGCACACAGCACTATGCACACGGCACTATGCACACGGCACTATACACTATGCACACGGCATCACGTCGTGCAAGTAACCAAACTCCGAAGAGCCAGCATGCATGGCCCTGAAACTCCCACCCTGGTCCCAACCATTTGCCCAAATGTGAGCTGAATGCCAAGACAATCATCATTGTGGGTAGAGGACATTATTATGGTTACATGGTCAATACATCACCCGTCTAGATGTTGGTATGAAGTGGTATTACAAGCACGAGTTTGCCACTCCATACACACGAGCGCCCCCCCCCCCCCCCCCACACACACGTGATGATGTCATTAAAATTAAGGACTGTCTTCATTGCAAACTGCAGAATAAAGCTCGCGCAGAGCCAACATTGTGCACATGTACACATGTGGAGTCAGGCACATTGACAAATCACACGTACACTTCAGATCAGGTACATAATTGGTGGATCTAAGCAGCATAATTATAACAATAGCAATTCTGTTGATCGCAATTCTAAAATAACAATAGCAAGAGCAATAGCAATTTATTAGCAAAGTAAACATAATCAGCAGCGGGGATAACTCTCGCAGAGTCCAGCTGCTGCTCTGCAACGAATCAATGCAGTTATGAACAGCTGCTGCCGAAAAGGGCATGGTAAATATAGATATGTGGTGTGCTGCGGTGTGTGTGTGTGTGTGTGTGTGTGTGTGTGTGTGTATGTGTGTGTGTGCGTGTGTGTAAGTTGACATTAAGATTGCGGTGGGAGAATACAGCAAGGCGTACGGGAAACACACGGACGATAAGCGCACAAGGCGGCCAGCGGATGAGCACCATTGTGTAGACACGATGCAACAGCGAGCGCTGCACTTCACTTGGACATACTCGTGGTGGTGATGCTACTGATGCTATGGTGAGGAGATACGACAGGATGTGACGTGGGTATGTCCGGGATGATGGTGACATGATCCACAGTGGCATGATCCACACAGCAAGACAGGTGGTGGCAAGTCTTCAACATGGCCCACAGACAAGTGGCAAGTGCTTAGGTTGATCTCTCTGATGTTGCTACAGGATTCTAGCTAGTACATGGTGGAGGGGAGCTTCCAATTACTTCACCATACTAAACCGTTCAAATAGTGCGCTGTCCAGTTAGGGGCGTGTTTGTGTGTGTGTGTGTGTGTGTGTGTGTGTGTGTGTGTGTGTGTGTGTGTGTGTGTGTGTGTGTGTGCTCACATGCACAAACACACACACACCCCCGCTGTACACATCGTGTGTGTGTTTGTCTGTTTCAGCACGTTGCTTCACAGCCAGCATGCGCCACACACTCACACGCTAACACCAGTAGAGGAACCCAACGCCTGGGCCTACCTGAATTCCTTGCTCGGCAGGGACCTTCTTCCCCGTCATCTCCTACACCTGCCATTTCTCAAAGAAATCGTTTCCCTTGTCGTCGACAACGATGAAAGCGGGAAAGTCGACAACCTCAACCTTCCAGATAGCCTCCATGCCCAGCTCAGCATATTCGAGTACTTCAACTTTCTTGATGGACTCCTGCGCAAGCAATGCGGCTGGTCCGCCGATACTGCCAAGGTAGAAGCCGCCGTGTTGCTTGCAGGACTTGGTGACCTTCAACAACAAGAACAAGAACAAACGAAGATGACAACAACAGGTCAGAACAAGATCTTATAGGCTCCCATGTCCCCACCAGGCAAGCAGCGTCTGCTTGCAGGGTCCCTCTCACGTGAACACTTGCTTGCATGATGACTTTGTATGTATGTATGTATGTATGTATGTATGTATGTATGTATGCGAACAATGCCCACCGGCACACATACACACACAGACACATATCTATACAGAGAGAGAGAGAGAGAGAGAGAGAGCGAGAGCGAGAGAGAGAGAGAGAGAGAGCGAGAGAGAGAGAGAGAGAGAGACACACACACACACTGTACTGCACTCGCTCCCTGCCAAAACTGGTCCAGTGGGTCTCCCCGGGAGAGGGGAGAGAGACTCAAAACATCTTGGAAAGATGACTCAATTGGCTATTGAACCGCCCAACACCACCTGACATCCCCAAACTCTGGGTGGACTTGAAAGTGATCCCACTTATGGGCTCACTACACCTCAGTAAGTCGGCGAGGACAAGGTGCAGAAAAAGGATTGACGGCATCAGGGTATCCGTCCGGGGATCCAACTGCAGTTACCCCTGCCCCCAGTGAAGGTAATACTTGCTTGCTTGGTGGCAGGTGCAAAAATACACCTTCAAGCAGCCGAGCCCGGTGGCAACAGACCCAACACTATCTGGCCTAAGCGTACCCACCAACCGAACACACACACACACACACACACACACACACACACACACACACACACACACAGCCACACCTACACACACACATCCACCCACAGAGAGGTCCTTACCTGTCTGCTTCTATTGCCCTTAGCCAGCATAATCATACTGGCACCGACTTGCTGGAACTTTGATACATAGCTATCCATACGGCCGGCCGTCGTAGGGCCAAATGAACCAGAAGGCATACCCTGGCACAAAGAGGAATACACGGAACCCAAAGCAAACGAACACAAGAAGACATGATCGTGTAATGAACACAACTGTTCATGACAAACGGAGATCAGAAGTAGAGAAGTGAATGACAATCCCCAGCTCTCCAATAGAGAAGTGAATGACAATCCTCAGCTCTCCAAAAGAGAAGTTATCGACAATCCTCAGCTCTCCAATATGTACGGTACCTGTGCTGCCTGGTGTTGAAGAACTGCGGGTTCAGGTAGTAGACTAGGCTGTTCATATTATTTTGTCATGCAGAACTGTCTATACACAGTTCAGCAAGCGTGTACATAAGAGTATCCTGCACTTGGTAAAGTTCTAGCCTCTTAGTTCTTCTTCGGCGCATGGTTTTGCTGCGCCCGACAGTACTGTACGCACGCCAATACACTACTGCCGGGCGCTGAAGACTGTGACGGAGCGTGGAAGAACGACCAGCCAAGAATTTCACCAAGCACAGCATACCTGCAAGCCCACACGTTAACGGCGAGACCAAAGGTCGGTGTTGTGGGCTTGCCTCACCAGCACAGGCTTGCTTTGCAGCCCCTACTCTCCCTGCTGTTTTGTTATTGTATACTCTGTTGTCTTCTCCCCTTCTGACGAGTAGGTTGTGTACTCAGTAAAAACAAAAAACAAAAAAAATGTATACACGTTGACTCCACTGTGCATAGACTGTAATACATGAAAATAAGAACGGTCTAGGCTAGGAGGCTGACCCCCCCCCCCAGTTCTTCGCCACCAGATAGTACTGTAGACATAATAAATATGAGAAGAGGAGTAGATCCGGTGGAGCATGAAGTCACAGTGACGCTCACTAGTACTGAGTGAGTAGTGAAGAGCACCAGAGCAAGTACGCTGAGTTGCTCATATGTTGTCTGGCGTCGTCTGACTAAGACTCATGAAACTCAGAGTACGCTTGTAGCAACGGACAGGACTGTTTCATTGGCGAGCACTCTACTGGATTACTGGCCAAATTGCTCCCATTCCTCTGCACATACAAACAGTCTTCCAAGTACAAGTACAGCCGTGGACAAAGAAATCCGGCCCCCCGAATCAAAAGAGGCGCCGCGTTTCCATTCCAAATACAGTGGTCCCTCTATAATCCGGCACCATTTGTGCCACGAAAATCTGCTGGATTAGGGAGGGTGCTGGATTAACAAATCTGATTTACTGCTGCAATGTGCATGAAGAGGACATTTTGGCTACTGAAAATTGTGCTGGTTTATCGAGGGTGCTGGATTATAAAGTACCGGATTAGAGAGGGACGACTGTACATACATGTACATCTTGCATGGTCCAAACACCCAGGGAAGGGGTCCAAACACCCAGGGAAGGGGCCGCAGGTGCCGAATGAGCCTTGGCACTGCTTTCAGCAAACGGGTTGGATTTATTTGTCCATGACTGTACATCTCCCGGCACATCTCCCGGCACAAAAAAATCACGGTTCGCGTCAGACTGGACATAAGCACAAGCACCACACACAGCCAGCCACACCCACAACCACACACCCATACACTCCCCCCCCCCCCCCCCACACACACACACATTGGCTAACCTCCGGTGTCTTGGCCGGTCCGGCATAGTAGACGGGATGGTCCAGCATGTACTGCGGCATACCCTCACCATTGTCCAATCTCTCCTGTAGCTTAGCATGCGCTATGTCACGTGCCACCACTAATGTACCTGTTAGAGATACACGGGTACGAATAGGATGCTCTGAGAGAGTGCTCAGGATGCTCTTCATAGGCTGGTTCAGGTTAATCTGCAGGAGCATGAGCCAAAAACAAACACAACAACGAACATTGGAGTGAATGCCAAGAGCAGGAACAAGGACATAGGGGCACGGAGATGCACACGACAAGAGGGTCACAGAGAGAAAGAGAGGGGGGGGGGGGGGGGGAGAGAGAGAGAGAGATAGCGATAGATAGAGACATGCAGTTCTTACATTGACCACTTCACCACTCAGGTTATCCTCAGTGACCTGAGGTAGGTACTGTCCAGGGTCTGTCTCTAGCTGTTCCAAGAACACTCCCTCAGGGGTGATCTTACCAAGAATCTACAAGAACATACGACACATACACATACACACCAACACCCAGACACCCATAGATACACACACCAAGTCACATACATACATCAAGTCGTACACAGATGTACATTGTATAGGCATACTGTAAGCAGACATGTACAGATACATAGAACTATGCACAGAGATGGAGACTAAAAGGAGAGCGTGTGTGTGTGTGTGTGTGTGTGTGTGTGTGTGTGTGTGTGTGTGTGTGTGTGAGAGAGAGAGAGAGAGAGAGAGAGAGAGAGAGAGAGAGAGAGAGAGAGAGAGAGAGAGAGAGCGAGAGAGAGAGAGAGAGAGACTAAAAGAAGAGCGTGTGAGAGAGAGAGTGAGAGAGAGCCAAAGAGAGAGAGAGAGAGACAGACAGAGACAGAGACAGAGAGAGAGAGAGAGAGAGAGAGAGAGAGAGAGAGAGCCAAAGAGAGAGAGAGAGAGAGAGAGAGAGAGAGAGAGAGAGAGAGAGAGAGAGAGAGAGAGAGAGAGAGAGAAAGAGAGAGAGAGAGAGAGAGAGAGAGAGAGAGAGAGAGAGAGAGAAAGAGAGAGAGAGAGAGAGAGAGAGAGAGAGAGAGAGAGAGAGAGAGAGAGAGAGGAGAGAGATCCACATTGGACCACTGGAGAAAACACAGCACAGAAAGCCAGCATACATGGAGAAGAAAGACAACCACACACCAAATATCACATGACTCACTTGTCTGTCAGCCGAGCAGGAGACACCGATACCGACAGGACAGGATGCACCGTGGCGAGGCAGTCTGATGACACGCACATCATGACAGAAATACTTACCACCAAACTGTGCACCAATACCAGTGTTACGACACAGTTCCAATACCTGCAATACACAACACAGCAGCATGCAAGAACGTGTGCATACAGTAGTGATGCAAAGGAATATTCAAATTATTCGAATATTCTAGAATACCGGCGCCCGAAACAATATTCGAATGCAGACAGCAGCATCGATATTCGAAACATCGATATTCGAAAAATCACACTACAGTGTGCATGGTTGTGTTTGTAGCTGCAACATTGATCTCCTGAGCAGTGTTGAGGATGCTGATGTATAAATTATGCTCTGAGAACTGTGAAGCTTGTTCTTAGGTCAGATCTGCTCCTTAACCCTTTGACTGCCGCTGGGAGGTGCACCAGGGCTCTAAGGACCAGCAAAACGGGTCATTTTTTTACTGAAAACACGCCAAACGTAAAAATAAAAAAATCGTAACTCTGGCATCCATTCTCTACATGCCAAGGTCTTTAGGTTCCTGGGAAGCTACTACAGCAAGGAAAACAATGTGCGGTAACACCAGTCTTCACGACAGAGTTTCAAGCTGACGTCATGTTTAGAATACAGTGCGCATTGTACACGTATTATCATATGCATTCTGGGCATGTGATGGACAGATCCTCAATTGATTCTGCATGAACTAGTGCAAGGAAACACGTGTGATGCGTTGACACCCAGTGCAAACGGCGTATAGCACTCGAGCGAGTAGCTTTACATCTTTTAAAGATGACGTCGGGATAGCTCTGTATACGGGAGTTGAGCAGTATTGGGGGGTGTTTTTAAATATATTTTAAAACCTTATACATAGGGTAAGAGTCATGCTGTAGCTCAGTTGGTTAGAGCACTGCTCGCGAATAACAAGGTCCCTGGTTCGAGTCCCGGTGGTGTGACTGATGATTTCTTTTTTTTTTTCATATCTGGCTTGCAAGTGTTGAGTTTCGGAGAGAAAAGAGCAGTACGTGGCATGTGGCCTCTAACTTCCTAACACTTTAAAACCTTGGTATCACTACACACATTGATGTCGGTATCTATCTAGTATCTACACTTGCCTTCTGTTCCCAGTCCAGGTCGCGGAAGGCGTGTCCGTGTGAGTTGCCCTCGGTGGGCAGATCGTCGAGGTACTTGCACGATGCCATCTTCACCGTCTTCAGTGTCATCTCAGCACTCAGGCCGCCGACAACGATGGCCAGATGGTACGGCGGACAGGCAGCCGTGCCGATCGTCTTGATCTTCTCGTCAACAAACGCCGTCAACTTCTCCGGGTTAAGCAGCGCCTTTGTCTGGACGCACACACACGCACACACACACCAGCAGATCGACAACAGAAAAAATAGAGAGCAGTTTGAGCGTTGGTGAGTTAGAAGTGGGGATTCACGGAGCCCACGTAACAAGCACTGCACATCAAAAGCAACAGTGGCAGCGGAAGCAGCAGCAGCACTAGCATCAGCGTCATCGACATCACCACCAGCCTCATTGCTGATAAATCACTGCTGACTAGACATGACAACAGTATAGTGTGTGTGTGTGTGGGGGGGGGGGGGGGGGAGGGGGTCAACAAGCACATGTGAACAATATGTTCATACATGTGTGTGTTTGTGTACGCAGGAGAACATCACCAGGTGTTGGCTCACCCAAGCTGGCCGCATACCTGTTGATAAAGAAAGGTCTTGTTAGCAGAGCCGCCGCCCTTAGCAATGAACATGAACTTATACTCATCACCGGGCACGGAGTAGATGTCAATTTGCGCCGGCAGGTTGGTACCCGTGTTGGCTTCCTTGAACATGTCCAACGGAGCAACCTGTAGTCATGGTAACACAAACACATACAGCATGAATGGAAAGGTTCGTCAAGACAAGCACATGCACATGGCAGCACATTACATAAAACAGTTGTGCTCGGTGAAATCCGACCCAAAGTGGAAAGGTGGCGCTCTGGACTAGCTCTGATTACATCATTGAATTCGTACATGCGTACGTCCAGCCGCATCCGTGCCACTGCCAGGGCGTCAAGGGCCGTGCTAGTTGAGGGCGCCAAACACGCACTCTGGGTCGGATTTCACCGCGCGCATCTGTAGTACACAATATGAATAAACAATAGCTTAGTGTTAGAGCATGGCTGGCCATAAACGAGGCCAAGGGTCCCTTGGTTTGAGTTCTGGTGGCGACAGTCAATTTTCTCTTCAGACTTCCCCTGTTTGCAACTCCCTTACCCTCATGAATGCGTTACAGTACAGTGTATACTATCAATACCAAAGACCCCAGGGGGCGGGGGAGGACAGGCTGGGTATGCATCTGTTCTGTGTGTGCACTGCACATGAAGGTACTGTTGCGGCAATAACATACATGCTCGATGCAAGTACAGTCGAACTGCTGGTGGTGAACACCTGCCAAGGATGGATCCTTCACTTCCAAATGTTCCCAACCAAATCAGTTTGTAACCAGTTTGGCAACATGGCAGGGATCGATTTACTTTGATTTTTTTGCATAGCAGTCACTGCTACACAGTTTTACAATTGACTAGCAACTCCAAATATTGATTAGCAGTTTTCCGTCATCATAAGTTTACATGTATAGCTGTACAATAGCAGGATTTCGTAAAGAAGAGGACAATAGCTGCAGTTGCTATTTGCTTTTCCAAGCGAATGTTCAACCTGAATATTTACGTTAGAGTTTTCGCTTGGGCACGTTACATGTTCAGCGTCCATCCGTCTTCGAGTTCTTCACAACACAATGTCTTTCAACAGGGCAGTTCCACTGATTCCTTCGACAAAGAAACCTCAGGAAAGCGCTCAAACGATCGGGACATTTCGTGCAAAGCACATCGAATTTCGCTTTTCTCCTTTTCTTCATCGAAACGAATCGACATTCCTGGCGCGTCCAGTTCTTTGTCCCTCTTCTGGGCAGTGAATCACTGATCAGATTCACTGACATGTTGGCTACATGAGACTAAGAACCATCTACTTCAACTGTGCCTTGTCGAACAGAAACAAACTGAGCTTGACAGTGAAAGAAGAAAGGAGAACATCAGGAAAAGTCACCGCCGTGTACAAAACTTCAGAAGACTGCAGTCTAGTCATGTACGACCAGTGCTAGTGCAGTGTCCAAAATCGAAAGAGCGCGATCCGCGAGTCCGCGACCCGCGCGGACTGAGCAGGACAGGCCAGTTGGTTGGAGTAGTAAAATACTACTCCCTAGTCAGCGGTGTGTACATCAGTCGCATGTAGACTGCACACAACTGGTCTTTGTAGTGCATCGCAGTTTTGGGCGATAAAAAACGAAAAGCGAATCGCAGCCAGTGAATTTTGATTCGCAAACTGCGATGCGAACCCGGATAAATCGATCCCTGCATGGGCATAATTATAATACGATGCTGGGATTTTAGTACCATCACAGACACATGTCCGACTTCACAAGCTGTATGGCTTTGGAGTGGGACCAAGTTACGCATTTGTTTTGCTGGCACCGCAGATTACCGAACACTCCCCATGAAGACCAGATTAAATTGTGTCCATATGTGTGTGTGTGGGGGGGGGGGGGGGGGGGGCTATGGCTTCTGCTGTAGCATTGCTAATATGCTATCATCGCCTCTGGCGATGGGCGTTAAAATTAGGGCTCAAACGATTAGTCCGATTAACCGGTTGCAGACCGGTTACGAAGAATTAACGGTTAACCGATAAAGATAACGGTTACGCAGTAACTTTTCAGTCAATTTTTCAAGTATCAGATCGTTGCAAAGTGTGCACTTTCGCAGGCTGTCGCACGCGTACGCAATTTCTGGGCTGTCAACTCGGTCATATCTGGTCTCTTGGTGTGAGAGTACATGTATGTATGAATGAGCATGCAAGAGAATGTACATGTGTGCGTTGTATACTGAATAGGGTACATATTTTTTGAATAAGTATAGTCAAATATACGGTTAAAAAAGAGTCCGCAGGATTGCCGTGGCTTATAGGTTATAACCGGTTAACCGACCGTTAGCTTAGCAGTTAACCGTCAGGGGTAAAACCGTGACCGTTTGAGCCCTAGTTAAAATGTGTGAGTGCGTGTGTGTGTGTCAGCTAGTTTGGTTGGTGGGTACACTCATGCCAGATAGTGTTGGGTCTGTTGCCAATGGACTCGGCTGCTTGAGAGATTTACAGCAATGCAGGGCATCCCCACTGTTTCATTGCTTACGGGTCCATAGTCCATTGGCCAGTGACAAGTGGTACTTCGGAGTACTACGTACGTGTACATATACCACATGCGGAGTGCCTACCTGTGAGTAGCGGAGATTGCGTTGCGTGTATGCATCATAAATGCCATGAGAAAGCGATGATTCATCCTCATCACACATGACGCGACGGCCACGTTTGCCCATCACGATAGCCGTGCCTGTATCCTGACAGCCGGGCAACTTCATACCAGCAGCAATGTTCGCGTTCTTCAGCAGCTGAAAGGCCACGAAACGATCGTTGTCGCTCGCCTCCGGGTCATCTAAGATGGAGGAGAGTTGCTTCAAATGAGCAGGACGAAGCAAATGAGCAATGTCGATCATAGCCTGTTTGGACAAAAGTCGCAGAGCTTCAGGCTGCACGACCGTAAAGCCGTCCTTCACCGTCACCAAACCCTCAGACGAAGGTAGTTTTCGGTAGGAAATTCCAACATCGTTGGCTGTCTTCGGAGACATTATGTCTTCATAGTGGAAAGTAGGCGCCGTGGAGGCAAGGCGAATGGCCTGAAGCCTCAGCGGACTGCTGAGGCGACTCGCGCACCTCATAAGCAAGGCCATGATAGCTTGAAAGTCCGCAGGAGCCCACCCTCGACAAGAAGCAGGCACAAGCTCTTGCGGTGTTTGTGTGTGTTTGCTTGAAGATTTGAAGCAAGCTTGCTGACATCTTGCAAAATAAAAAATCTTTCGAAAGTTTCTTTCTTTGTCGGGACTCGGCAGCGCCATATTTTGTTGGGGAAGTCCCGAACATTGCCAACCACACACCCAAATCGTTGGGGTTAGCCCTTGTAAATCATAAATCATAAGATGAAACAGTTCGGCTGAAAACTTCCTTCACATGCACAGGCTGGACACCTCAAACCTCCGATTTCAGTTACAGATTTATACAAATTCGATGCGAAACCAGTGTTACGTTTTCCAAAAGAGACTCTCCATGGAAACCAAAATGGAGCCGAATTTGTTCAAGTTTTCGAAAGTGAAATTTCTTACGAAAAATTAATGGTTTATTTGGATTGTACTCCAGTACGGCAAAATTCGTACCAACGCGAAAAGTACTGTACGTGGAGTAGATACTGCCTACGCAGCATGCATGGTTGGTGTGGTTGACATCATTTTGGAAAGATTACTCTTGTCGAGCTCTTGCAACCCCTACACATTCCGTTGTTTTCCAGAAAGAGTATGAACGATTTGTGAGCGACAAAGAAGAAAAAGAGCCAGTAGATTTGAGTGTCTGTTACTGTTGGTACCTGCTTGTTGGTTGAGAGTTTCCTTGAGGTGTCAGCAGATGATGCGTCCCTAGTCTTGCTGGTGATGGAATAAAACCAGAGGTGATTATGCCTCGCACGTCTGCCCGTCGTCGATTCACTGCAGCAAAGCCGTACGATGCGACTGTGGATTTCAGCTCGCCGCAGTTCAACCCGCGGCGTGCCCTGAAAGCCGTGAACCTGAAGCCGCCACATCCCGACGTACCACCGCTGGACAATTTGTCGTCGTATTTAGCATGTGTTACCGGACATTCTACAGGACCGGCGGCGGGTGTAAAAAGTGCCAGTGAGGCTAAAGTTTGCGCTTCTCCCAGCACAAGTACTGGAGAGCAACATAGTGTAGCTGACAATGCTGTCAGATCGGCTGTAGGTAAAGCATCCATCCAGACTGCTGGCACTGGCTCAGATTTGGCCGTGACTAAAGACGGCCAGCCTGTACAAGGCGGCAAGGCTGACGACTCGTCGCTAGCCCCCAGCGGACAGCGTGTGAAGGGCAAGGGATTCCTGCGGCTGAACACCACAAAGGTGCCATCGTCTAGTGGCAGTGGAGATGAGTCGGCTGATGCGGATATTGGCGATGCAGGTGCAGGTTCTGGCACTGCAGACGCTACCGGGACAGCAAGAGGAAACAAAACGCTTGGCGGTGGCAGTGATGGCGTGTCGGCGTTAGCGAACGCGAGTGCGGAACCAGCTCATGCGGACGGCATTGTGAAGCGGAGTTCCGTAGAACTGTTTGACAAGGCTGGCCCAGCAAGCACTGCCGGTGGTACTGGCAGTGGTGGTAGACATCGGGGCGGGGTTGTGAGCAAGTACCGGAAGACCTTGGAGCCTTTCTGCATGAAAGGTATGGCGGGGATAGAGACATGCGAATACAGCATTGTAAAATCGCTGTCTTCTCTAGCTGAGTTTGGCTTTGTTAATAATGCTCTCGCCATGAGCTTTCCATTCAGCCACAGGTCATCACACCAGCAGTGTACTACTAGCTGGTCCTCCATTGTTTTGGAATACAATGTAGCACGAAATGCTTTGCCAACGTTTACCTGTCACCATGAACATTCTAGCGGCACCCCTTGAAAACCGTTTAGACCTGTTTGTTTAAAGCTGGTCTGTGGTTTATGTCATAATTAGGTCAATCTCCAGGATAGCGGGACAGTTTGTACTCTCTGTACTAATATGTTTGTGTGTGTGTCTGTCTCTCTCTCTCTCTCTCTCTCTCTCTCTCTCTCTCTCTCTCTCTCTCTCTCTCTCTCTCTCTCTCTCTCTCTTTGTCTCTCTCTCTCTTTGTCTCTCTCTCTCTCTCTCTCTCTCTCTCTCTCTCTCTCTCTCTCTCTCTCTCTCTCTCTCTCTCTCTCTCTCTCTCTCTCTTTGTCTCTCTCTCTCTCTCTCTCTCTCTCTCTCTCTCTCTCTTTGTCTCTCTCTCTCTCTCTCTCTCTCTCTCTCTCTCTCTCTCTCTCTCTCTCTCTCTCTCTCTCTCTCTCTTCACCTTACTGTGCAGAGGAAATCTCCGGGCCACTTGCTCTGCTCGCCAAGGCTGTGCAAGAGAAACGGAAAGTTCGCGTTCTCATCCGCCGCTTCCGCGGTGCACGCGGCTTCTGCGAGGGTTTTATCACAGCGTTTGATCGGCATATGAACATGGTACGTGCGGTAAAATCCAGTGCTTTCATAGGCGATGGGTTGGTGCTATGTTTGCTGCACTCCACCAATAACAGGTGATTTGACATGGCTGATACTGGATAACACGGTTATTTCGACTGGAACATTATTTTCGGTAATTTCAGTAGAGAAACCAGGCACCTGAATTTAGATTATGTCTAAAAGGCTCTAGAGTGTGCACTGTATGTGAAGGACCAGTGAGCCCTCGGGGGAACTACACTGCTCTGCGTTTTGATTGTGGAGCACCTCTGAAGCGATACTTATGCAATGGTACAAGTACTCCGGAAAACACGTTGTTTGGTTGAGAGCATGTTACAAGGCGGGGGATGCACTGTGCTTGAAAACAGTGCTCCTGACTACAGCCTCCACGGTTGCCAGAGCCCAGGTCTTTAGCGTGGATGTTGTAGTCAGGAGCACTGTTTTCAAGCACAGTGCGTCCCCCGCCTTGTAATATGCTCTCAACCAAACAGCGTGTTTTCAACCAAACAAGGCTTATCTAATGCCAAGTACTCCAGAGTACCACTGAGGGCTGCCACTGTGTGTTTCAATCGCGTATGTTTATCTTTAGTGTAATCCGTGGTCTATACCACACACGACCGGGAGCACAAACTGTCCCTTCTCCCGGGGGTACTCATACAGGCAGGCTGTGAGTGAGTCCCTAGATACTGTGTTACGTTGCAGTATACAGCTGTATTGTCTGGCTAGGTGCAGTGTTACGCTAGTGTGCAGAGATGAGGGCTGTGTTGTCTAAGCGCAGCCTCCCAATACCGTAAAAGTCCGTAAATAAGTACCTGCCCGAAAGAAATACCCCCTTCATTCTTTTGGCTCTGTCTGTTAAAGTCAAGTCAAGCCCGATAAACATACGGCCCGAAATAAGTACCGGTACGATTCGCGCATGCAGCACGTAGCATGTACATCGACATGCAAATGACTTCTCCACTACACACAAATCAGGTCCGAAAGTTAGTTCGTGCCCGAAAGTCAGCATCCGTCCGGAAGTTAGTACGGGTGTGATCACTAAATTCGAAAGTAAATACGTACTTATTTACGGACTTTTACGGTACTTGTCAATAGAACCCGGATGTTGAACCAATAGATTATCTATTATGTAAAAAGAAAGGACAAATCCGTTGATCCCCCAAGCTGCACAGAGTACCCAATGTCAGAGACGCAGCTTAGTACATAGCAGACTCAGCGGAGGACGTTCAGGTGGGTTGAAAAGAAAGGACATATAAGTTACTAGTTATGACTAACAGTCCACCAAGGTACCGAGATAATATACAGTCAGATAGTGCAACAACAAGGCACAAAGCTGACAGGGATATTGATTATTGAGACTTTTGACTACCTGACACCAGAACCTGTGTTCTGTTCAGAGGTAGACCGAGTCCCTTGTGTAGCTCTGAGTATCACTGGAATATCCCTATAGAGCTTATGCGATGACATCATCAGTTGAGAATCTTGAGATGCTTCGGCAAAGTCGTGGCACGGCGATGCACTAGCTAAAGCGAATCCGCCGACTCATGCTGTATGTGTGTGTGCATGCGTGTGTGTGCTTGTGCATGTGTGTGTGTGTGTGTGTGTGTGTGTGTGTGTGTGTGTTTGTTTGTGTGTGTTGTGTGTGTGTGTGTGTTTGTTTGTGTGTGTTGTGTGTGTGTGTCTGCCTGTGTGTATGTGTGTGCATGTATATGTGTGCTTGCATGTGTGTGTGCACGTGTGTGTGTGGACGTATGCTTATCTATGTACTACTCAGATATTGGTTGACGTGTACGAGGAGTACTGTCTGTTGCCATGGCAGGTCGCTATGACGGACGTTCCAAACAAGCGCGGTCGGCACGGGAAATTCCTACCGATTGCTTCGGACGATTTGGCCAGCGCTTCGACTGGTGAAGACTCCGGGGGCATGTCTGCTTGCGAGGGCCTAGCCTGTGAGGCCAAGAAACCTCACATGCAGAGGCAAGACTCCCGGTCTGAGACATTGCCAGCCATTGCCAAGACGCTGAAACCCGTGCTGCGACGCAACACAGACCAGGTCGGCTTGCCATCCTCCGAGTCGTTAAGCCTATCGTCCGCCACTCCAGCGCCGGCGCCGGAGAAAAAGAAGCGTGCTCGCAGCAAACACTTAACGCGCCGTGCAAAGGAACAGGCCGCCATGCTGGCTGCTGAAGAGAAAGCGCAGTCCACAGCTTTGCTGCTAGCCCAGGAAGAGCAAACAGAGGCGGTGGCAATGGACATCGGAACTGACAATGAGTCTGCTAACGAGTCGCAGCCGTTGACAGCTGGAGACGAGCGAGTAGTTGCCAGGAAGACCAGTACCGCCCGCGACCAGCATGCTTTCACCGCTGTGCCTACGTTCGGTGCTGCAACGAGTGCTGTACAGGCGAGTTCCGTGCCATCCTGGCCCTCGGCTGATCCCATTCCAGGATTACATCATCACCATCATTACACACTGCCTCCCGCTGCTGGTAATCCTGCTGTCGCTGGCGGCCTCGCAGGCATACCGGGCCCACTGCCATTGAGGTGTGAAGCTGCCGGTGCAAGCGCTACGACAAACACGGATGGCTTTGCAGGGTCTGGTCACACACGGTCGACATCGGCATCAGCGATGCCGGCAGCGGCGGCGGGAGAAGTCGGTAGTGTTACACCTCAGGCCATTCTCTCTCATCTACTTAGTCGTGTGCAAACTGTCCCCGCAGGCGCTGGCGCTGGCAGCGGGGGTGGAGTGTTAGCTAGCACGGACACACCACTGCTGCGGCGCGACCGGGCTATCTCGTCACGGCCTGCAGCCAACACCGGTGCGCTGGGTCCACCGGGAGCAACGACGACGACAACGACAACTGCACCGCGTAGCGTGGAGACCCCGAACACCGGGGGTGCGCGACGACCTCGAACCCGGCCATCACGGTTCAGCACCCGGCCATCTTCGACGGAAACTGAGAACGCTACGTCCACCACCTCCTCGACTACTGCTGTCACGCCTAGGGCACCAGCAACACCAACCATTGCCCAACCTCCATTACCTGCCGAACAGCCACTGCAAGAGGCTCCTCTGCCGCAGTCGCTGGCACCGTTCCAGCCACCACCAATGTTATCGTCGCCGTCCAACCAGAGTGCGGACAGCTCAGGCGCAGCAGCCATGACTGGATTACAGTTTCCTGCGGGCGGTGCTGCAGATGCTGACGGCAGTGGCGAGAAAAAGGAAGCACCGCCGGTCGAAGTCAAGAAGCCGCGCAAGAAGATCGACATCCAGAAGTACCGCAATCGCCTGGGTCAGAACCTGTCGCCCACCGGCACACCTGTATCTCCGGCACTTACCAGTGCCGTGTCCACTCCCACGTCCGGCGCTAGTTCAGCTTCCAACACACCCAGCGTGACCCCTGGCACACAATCACCGTCGGATGCCATGCTCCAGACGTCTAACAACTCAACGACAGCGTCGGCCTCCATCGGCACTGCCGACGCTGCGGCTACGGACAAAGCTAAAGCGTCCTCGTCGTCTAGCATGACCACTCCCAACGGCAAGGAGAAGTCGAGTGGCACCAAGTCATCTTCCAGCCAGCCCCGCTCCGGCGGGGGACAGAGGACTAGCTCGTCATCATCAACAACTAAGCCATCGTCCGCAAAGGGTAAAGATGGACAGCGCTCCAGTACAGGTAGCGCCAGTGGTGGCAACGCTGCCAGCAAATCCAGTCGGCCCAAACCAAAGCCAAAGAAGATCCTGCCCGAGGCCGCGGAATCTCTCAAGGACCCGCGTTCACCGAAAGAGTCTTGCGAAGCGCCATCGCTGATTGTGCCCGCTTTCGCTGTGCGTTACGCGAAACGAGCCAAGGCAGGTAGTGGTGACGGCGGAAGTAGTTCAAGCACCTCCACAGCCAAGCATAAACGATCGTCGTCGGGCGACCGGCACTCTAAGTCTTCTGTAAAGCCGACGTCTTCATCGTCAACACCGTCCCACGGCAGTGCTTCCTCCAGGCCCTCGACTACGACACCATCTTCTGCTAAGAAAGATGGCTCGAAGAAGGTGACCCCTGAAAAAGCGTCTTCGTCCGCCGCCCATTCCCATCGCCAGCGGCAAAGGTCCTCAAGCGTCCGAACAACGCCGAAGAAGTCCGCATCTACTTCTAGCAACAGTGCGCCTGCGTCTGCTACTACTGCTTCTGTTAATGCTGGTACAGATGAAGTGACTTTCCGTCCGTCTCTGCAGAGTATCCTTGCACAGATCTGTGATGAGGAGAGTGCTACGGCCGATGGCGATGCCAATGCTGCTGCTGTTGCTACGTCCACACCAGCGCAAAAGCAATCCTGCGATGACACAGTACAGGCAGCAGTACCTACTTCTACTGATAACGCTGACAGAACAGCAGCAGCAGCAACACCCTCGTCCTCCTCGGTATTCGCGCAGCCAGCACCTTCCCAAGACTCGGAATGCACACCCAGCATTGCAGTGACAGTAGCTGAACCGTCCTCATCATCGGCGCCCGGAGCCCCAACCAGCGAGAGTACGTTCGTTCCGCCGATGCTGGCAGACCTAGCTGGGTCGGAGAGCAGCGATGTGGATGATTCTGCCACCGCAAAGCTGGCAAAGAAAGCCAGCAGCGCAGTGCCCAATCCGCTGAGCTTACCGGCCAATCGTGACAGTGTTAGTAGTAGACTAACTGCTAGCAGCAGACCTCGAACTCCAGTGAGTGCACCTGCATACAATGTTGCAGTGCCGGCGGTGGTACCAGCAGCAGCAGCATCACCGAAATCACCTTGCCAGCCGCGACCAGGCGCTGTGAGCGCGCCAGGTTATGTCTGTGTCAAGAAGGAAGACTCGCCGAGTGATACTGTTCATGTGAAAACGGAACCAACTTTCGCTACCACCGTCGGCAGCAGTAGCAGTAGCTGCAGTGACGTTTCCACCAATGCTGTTACTGTAAAGAGGGAAGAAACAGCAGCTGAGCAGCCGGCCGGTGAAGAGGCTACTTTAGATATCTTCCAGTCAACGCCCATGGAGAATGAAGATGAGATACCGGGGCTAGGCGATCCCAAGTCGTCGCGTGTCTTACCACCCCGCCATCACCACCGCCACACTGCCTCTGCCTCTACCCCTGGCTCCGGCTCTGTTCCCAAACTGAGCAGCGACAGTGATGACAGCATAGCTCCGCCGGCATCCATCGTCCGCTTTCCTTTCAGGACGAAATGCCGCAGCAAGCGCTCCACAGCCGGCGAGGCGGATTCAGAGAGCAGCAGTGACCCTTCTGACAATGACGGGTCCGATGACGAAGAAGCAACAGCACCGGCAGCCACAACGCCAACAAGAAAAGCGAGCTGTGACAAAGCTGCTGCTTGCACGCAGGAAGATAGCTCATCGGGAGAGCTCACCGATGACAGTGGCAGCGAAGTGGATGCGCCGATGCCAGCACCAGCAGCAGCTAGTCGGTCCAGCAGTACCGCTAGCAATCACCCTAGCGGTGGTGTTAGCGCACTGCCCACCACTGCTGCTGACATGCCGAGCAGTGACGGAGAGATTACGGACAGCGACGATAACAATGAGACGTACTCTGCTGCTAATCGCACTGCTGGAACATCTTCATACAACAACTCATCATCTTCGGGAACAGCAGCTAAGCCTGTAGCAGCCAGCAGCAGCACCACGGCCAGTGGGAACACATCCCCAGGCGTTCGCTACTCACGGTACTGCGACATTTCCAGCACGGAACGGCCGTCGTACGCGCCGCCCTCCACCAAGGAGATCATCCTGCCGCCGATCGTCAAGTCGCCGACCACCGGGCGTATCCGACACTTGCCGTATCGCGACGAGGTCTTCCCGCCCGTCCTCTCACCCAGCTCGTCGTCGGATTCCGACTCGGGAGGCGGGGGACGCTCTCCGGGGGCGCTGCGACGTCGTACGTGTTGGAATGGTGGCAGTTCTAGTGCAGTTGGCGCCAGTGGTACCGGTGCTGCTGCTAATGCCACTGCTAAATCACCCTGGTCTGTGATCGCGGGGCGCGGTGCGAATAGCATCGGCGGCAACGATATGCCGTCAGCATCATCGTCTGCCAATCCAGCAGCCGGTGGTTTAAGTGGATCGCACTCCTCGCAGGACTATATGCACGAGAGCAGCAGTCATACACACTCGCGTCGCTCCAGTCCCGACCACCACCGCCTGCAATCCAGACCAATGTCACAGTCGGACTCCTCTCGTCCCAGTCCGCCGCTGTGCAAACCGCCGCCGCCAGGGTCGGAGCAGCGCGAGTCTCGCAGTCGCTTTGACCGCAGCATGTCGTCGGATAGCAGCAGCCGCACATCCAGTGTGTCGCCCGTGCAAAGAAGCGCTCGCACTCCAATGTCCTTGCCAATAGGCCCTGCTGCTGATGATGACTCTGTACAGCAGCCTAAACCAATCCTATCTGACCTGCACCGCTTTGCTGAAGAGCGCTTTGTACCTTCATCGTCATCCAGGAAATCTTCGCCGCCGCCATCGTCATCAAGGAGGACATCATCTCCGTCGGTCTTCACCCAACCGTCTCCAGTTGTTGCCTCAGCTGCTGCCATCACCACAGCCGCCGGTACTGTGACTAGTGGTGGTGTTGCTGTGTCTCCCTCCATCAGCTCCACCCCGGCGAAGCCAGCGCTTGCCTGGGAGCAGCCAGTGGCAGATCATGACAGTCCGCCGCTGGCGACCGGTGCTGCTGCTGGTGATAATGAGCTGCCGCGTAAAGACCCCGTCTCGTTCATATCCGCCACCGTCTTCACCAGCTCTGCCTATCAGCCGCAGGCCATGCTGTATGCATCAACACTGGCCACCGGTGCGTCTGCAGCACTCTCTGACGCCCCCACCACTACACCAACACTCGCAGCGGCAGCCATGGTATTGCCCGCCACCACCTCTGCCGCCTCCAGTACGGGTGCATCAGCAAGCCCGCAGCAGCTGGCCAGCCCTGGACATTCCGTATCTCCAGCCTTACTCTCCACCACTAACACGGCGGGACAGTCGCCGAAACGCTCGCCGCTCATCCTGCCGTTCAAGGTCACCTCACGGAACCGCACACTCGCTGGACCAAAGGTACACGGAGCTAGCCCGGTGGTAGACGTAGCTACAACGGGTGAGTGTGAAGATGGCAGTGGCACTAACAGCGCCTCTGCGTCGTGTCGTGCCTATGCCGATACTCCATCCGCTGGCGGCGGCGGCAGTGCACTTGCATCCACGTCTCTAATCGCCGGCTACTCGGAGGAGGAGTCCTTTCAAGTGGACATTCCCGTGTCGTTTCCGTCGCTTACAAACGATGGTGGCGCCAGCCATCGGTCGGTGTCCACTGACGATCAGCGTACGCGACCACAGCAGTTACATCTTAAGAGCATGGCTGCATCAGCAATGGCTAGTAGCAGCAGTCAGAACCGTGCTGCCAACACTACCGCCGATCAGCCTGGGAAACGGAAATATTCCGCGTCGTCTTCCAGGTCCAAGCAGCGTCACTACTCGTCGGGTGACTCGGACTATTCGCTGGACTCTCGCCGCCGTAAGTCTGACTATTCACGGTCAACGATAGGATCACGCGGCGGCGGTGGTGGGGGTTACTATTCCAGCGACGACGACCGTCGGGGGTCACGGCACGGAGACGCTAGCCAGTCGTCGAGACGCGACTCCTTTCATCGCGACACTGCTGCCCGATCATCGTCACGGCGAGACGGCAGTGGCGGTGGTGGTGGTGGTGGCAGTAGACGTGACAGTCGGGAACGCGAGCGTGCTTACGAGCGGCGCGGCAGTCGGCACGATGACAAGTACGACGACCATCACCGTCGCTACGACGATCGCTACTCCAGCCGAAGCAGCGCCACGAAGGACGGTCATGAGCGCAGCAACAAGGACGGGTCTGCGTCCAGGACGGCACGTGAGAAGTCCTACGACAGAGATCGGCGTGACGACCGCGGGCGTAGCTATGACGATCACTATGCCGACGATCGCTATAGAGATGCCGAACGATCTCGCGGCGCCAGTGATTATCACCGCAGCAAGGACAGGTCGAAGAGAGATCGCTACGATGCCGACTACTCCACACGCACGGGTGGTGGTGGCAGTGGCGGGGGCAGAGGGGACCGGGATAGAGGCAGATCAAGATCAGTGAGCTCTGACGATGGACGTCGCGGGCGCTATGTGGAGGATGACCGACTGGCCCCGACCACTGCTGGTGGTGGTGGTCAGTATTCGAAGAAACAGCGCAAGCAGCGGCGTAAGGACAAGCGCAAGGAAAAGCGCCAGCATTCACCGCCCAATCAGAGATCATTGTCGCCTAGGCAACGCTCACCTAGGCAACGATCGCCCACACGGTCAGCATCGCACGCTGGTAGCAAGCGCGCGGGCAGCCCCCCACCTCCTGGTCTTACCAGTTCTCGTCAGCGTGCCGCGACTGACTCGTCTAAATACCCGCCGGTACACTCCATACCGAGCAAGAGAAAGCATCCCACCTCTCCAACATCCTCGTCACCCGATCAACGCGAGAAGCGCAAGCAAGGCCGATCACTGAGCACCAGCTATGCCACTGCGGTGTCGAAGAGGGCAGATAAAAAACAACGCTCATCGACTGGTGCTGTTGTCGGGACAACCAGCCACTGTCATCCGTTGTTGAAACACCTAGGTGAGTACACTGATGATGATGACGATGATGATGGCTCAGACTCGGACATCGCACATAGCAAGGAGCAAGCGGAGAAGGCGGCTGAGACCAGTCGCTCTGTCAACCCAACCAGTGGCAGCTCTGCGATTTCTGGCACTGCTGATGCTTCTGTCCAGTCCTGTGGCGGTGGTGGTGGTGGTGGAGTCGGTGATGCTCGAGATGGCCGTGGCGATGGCCAGCGTGCTGCTCGCACTACGCTCAGTGCTGCAGATCCTGCTGCTGCTGGCACTGGCAGTGTAGTGGCAGGCAGTATCACTACACGGGATCATTATCACACTGCACAAGATGACAATGCTATGTCAGAACGCAGCCGATCGCTATCATCTCAACGACACGAGCAACAGCAACAGCAGCACTCTCCGTCACGCAATGGTGCCTCGCTAGGCACGCAGGAAGCGGCCGAAAGCGACGATGTCTGTGTTCAGACGATGGTCATTGAAATGGAAATGTCGCCACCGCAGCAGCAAGGCAATTCGCCTGTTATTTTACGCGCACACCAGCACACAGACGCCTCAACACACCAGCAACATGGTAGTCGTCAGCAACACACAGGCGATACCGCTAGGTATGGTACCTCACTACGTGCACAGCGTATTGGGGCCGCCACCACGTCGCATCTTGCCGACAATCCTGCAAAATCGTCGACTTTGACCGCTCACGATACAACCAGACTTAGCGCAGTGTCGGCTCACACACCACCACCACAATCATCACCAGCAGCACACGCGCTATCCGGTGGTGTCGGCCGCTCAACGAACACTCAGTCATCAGTACTGTCCCTGGCGGCAATGACGGCCACCGTGTCTACATCCGCTCAAACAACCAACGCAACCAGTGGCCATACACGGGCAAAGCCAGCAGCATCGCGCACCGCAGCGCAAGCGACTGAAGCAGTGAAGCCGCGGCGGAAGGCATTCACACCGCCAGAAATCACGTTCGACACGAGCCAGTACCGGACGGTACGTCGGCCCAAGACGGGCGGGAGTGCAGCAGTGGATTTGTCTGCCACCACCACCGATGGCACTGGCAATGACAGTAACGACGAAGAACTGGAACTTCCCACGAGTGCTTGGCTAAAGAAGTTTGCGGAGCGCTGGTGGCACATGCGCGGCTCCAAGCTGACGTTCCGCCGTCGCACCGCCAAGCAGTTGTTTGTACGCGGTGACAATGTTATGATGGTGTCCATCGTCTGAAGGAGAGTCTTGTCCCAACCCTGGTAAGTACTCGTTCTGTCTGTCAGGGAGCGCGGGGGGGGGGGGGGGAAGAATGGGGGTTACAACCCAGGCAAGTACTGTACACCACGTTGTTTTCGGTGTCATTTAAATTTCAGTAATTTCGGTAGAGAAACCAGTCACCTAAATGGCACTGTAGCATGTACAGTAGGTGCAGGGAACCGCTGAATGGAAGAAATAGACGCAAGCAAGCACGGGATCCTATCATTGCCTGACGAGTGCACAATACAGTCAATAGTAATAGTAGGGCTGCAACGGGTAGGGGTTTGGTCGGGTAACGAGTTCGCGTATTTCTGTCCGGCTAGCACGGGTACCCTATTAGATATTTGTTTGACATAGTTTGTGCAGTGAGTGTGCACTTTCGCTGCATTGAAAGTGTATAGTAAGCAGTACTAAGCACATGGCTGTGCTGTTTCCATGCACCGTTGCGAAAACACCGTACTCCCACTACCTGGTCAGGTTCTCAGGAGCAAACTGCTACCCGAATACCCGCTCTAATCACGGGTAGCACGGGTACTCTACTACCCGTCGTTGACACCCCTAGTTCTCTTACCACTCGCACTTTTCCGCCGACTGACTTGACACTTGAAAAGCGCGAGCTTCAGGGTGGAGAGCACTTTTCCAATAAATCCCTAGAGTAGTTAGAAGTGTTTTCCTCTAAGATTTGGGCGTTTGTTGTGTTTGCACGGTGCAAGTCGCGCACTGTGCAGAAACAAAGGTAAAAAATGTGTTCTGCTGAGTTTTACTCGTAAGTGCCCATGCCACAGCCGTCTCTAAGTGTAGCTGCACTGCTTTTCTCTGTGTGTGTGTGTGTGTGTGTCTGATTGTGTTGCTCTACAGCCACCAATAGTGTCGGGTTTGCTCTGCTGCGTGCACACTGCTCCATAGTCGTCTCCTGTCGGGTTTGATTGCAACTGCAACTGGTATGGATTGTTGCTGGTTCGTTTGTTGTCCTTAGCTTGTGTGTTCATTGTGTGCAGCGATGTGTCTGTGGCGTTCTTTGTCCTTGCATCATCCGACGTGCTGGTCTGATTGCGATACAGCCGTAGAAATTCTTGCCGCCGCCCCCGCAACGGCGTGTTAATATATTTGTGTGTGCGTGTGTGGTAATGTTGTCTGTTAGCTCGCCGTGTACTAGTACTAGCACACCCATTGTTGTTCGTGAGGCTCAGCACACATGGACCAGGGTATCTGCCTCGGCCCGTCCTCTTGTTCTGTCTTTTATTTCTCCAGTACAGCTCCTACATGATTTAACAGATACATTTCCAAGTCACTTTCATTCCTGTCTCGTTTCTTCCATACGTTTTATATATTTTTTATGTCATTCTGCTGGCTGCTTTTTAGACTACGGTATTCTCTCTCTCTCTCTTCTATTCTCTCTCTCTCTCTCTCTCTCTCTTTCTCTCTCTCTCTCTTTCTCTCTCTCTCTCTCTCTCTCTCTCTCTCTCTCTCTCTCTCTCTCTCTCTCTCTCTCTCTCTCTTTCTCTGAATCTCTCCTTCTCTATTTTTGGATACATATTTAGAGTATTAGCTTTGACCCATTAGCTACTTAGTGTGGCTGTCAGCATTTCTAGGCTTTCTTTCTCTTTTTAGTCTATTTTTGTCTCGTTGGGGAGGCGCCTTGCTGTTGTAGCTATATCAGGGCACACTGATCACATGCGCACACACACACACGCGCGCGTGCACGCACATACACACACACGCGTGTGCTCGCACATACACACGCACACGTGCGCGCTCATACTTTTCGTTTGCGTAGGTGGTTAGCAGTCCCTTGTTGTTGTTGCTTCTAAAGCGCTGGTTGCGTACCATGTTCCTTTGTCTTGAGCCAGATATCAATTTTTTGTACCATGTTCCTTTGTCTTGAGCCAGATATCAATTTTTTGGCTTGAAATTGAGCTACCGTCCGCAAGAAGCTTATCTTATCCAACCTCCATTCTCACCCAAGCATGGCACTTCAGACACTGATTGGCCACCGACTGGATTTGATTATTTTCACTGCTGTCCATTGCAGGTACAGTGTATCTCTCTTTTGTACTGTCTACAAGATCATGTTTTTTTCCGGATTCCGATTTACACACAAGTCGGCCACTGGGCCTCCATACTATATGTATGCCATCCGGGAACTCTCTTCTTGTTGTGCGCTGCGCTGCGGTGCGCTGCGTGTATGTGTGTGGGAGGAGGGGGGGGGGGGGGTTGTGTGTGGATATGGGTGGGAGTGTGTGTGTGGGTGAGTGTGGTTGGGAGTGGGTGTGGATGTGTGTGTGTGTGTGTGTGTGTGTGTGTGTGTGTGTGTGTGTGTGTGTGTGTGTGTGTGTGTGTGTGTGTGTGTGTGTGTGTGTGTGTGTGTGTGTGTGTGTGTGTGTGTGTGTGTGTGTGTGTGTGTGTGTGTGTGTGTGTGTGTGTGTGTGTGTGTGTGTGTGTGTGTGTGTGTGTGTGTGTGTGTGTGTGTGTGTGTGTGTGTGTGTGTGTGTGTGTGTGTGTGTGTGTGTGTGTGTGTGTGTGTGTGTGTGTGTGTGTGTGTGTGTGTGTGTGTGTGTGTGTGTGTGTGTGTGTGTGTGTGTGTGTGTGTGTGTGTGTGTGTGTGTGTGTGTGTGTGTGTGTGTGTGTGTGTGTGTGTGTGTGTGTGTGTGTGTGTGTGTGTGTGTGTGTGTGTGTGTGTGTGTGTGTGTGTGTGTGTGTGTGTGTGTGTGTGTGTGTGTGTGTGTGTGTGTGTGTGTGTGTGTGTGTGTGTGTGTGTGTGTGTGTGTGTGTGTGTGTGTGTGTGTGTGTGTGTGTGTGTGTGTGTGTGTGTGTGTGTGTGTGTGTGTGTGTGTGTGTGTGTGTGTGTGTGTGTGTGTGTGTGTGTGTGTGTGTGTGTGTGTGTGTGTGTGTGTGTGTGTGTGTGTGTGTGTGTGTGTGTGTGTGTGTGTGTGGTGTATAGGCATACATGTTATTGCGATTGTGCATAGTTAACTGTTGGTATGTGTGTAGGCACAGGCTCTGATCTGCTGTTGTGTTTGTGTGTAGGAATCCGTAGCCAGTCTACCATGGTCTACTAGTAGATCTGTGGGGATTGCCCTATCAACAATTTAATAATAATAATAATAATAGTATTAGTGATGTGCACGGGTAGTCGGGTACCCGTGCTACCCGTGAGGACCTCGGGTAGTCGGGTACAGAATAGTACCCGAAAACGCGAAGTCGCAGATGACATCATGTACAGTGAGTGCACGTGCACAAATTCATGCAAAACTCCGCATGTCTACCCAGTGTGTAAGGGAAGGGGTGCATTGTGGTGTTACCATGGAAACATTACCCGATCGGGTACCCGTGGAAAAATAAACTGCAATGTACTATGTACATTTATGTACTCTTGCTAGTACTACTGTGCTGGTACATGTGGAGGGATGCCTAGTTACTGAGTAGTTCATTCATTTTATTCATTCAGTCTGTCTGTGTGCTCCGCCCATACAACACAGCAAACAACAACAACAACAACAACAGAGTTGCATAGCCAGTGGCTGGCAATGGCAATTCATCCGTTCATTCATTCAGACTTTATTTGAAGGATTCTCCAAAAGTACATAACCCGGCCCAGGGGGTTACTACAATTGTACTTTTCCTGGTACAGTGTACACTGTACAGTGCTGCCCAATGAAATCCAATCACGTGTGTCAAGTTGGCGCCGTGCACCTTTTCGCAGCCCCGGTGTTCGCAGGTCTACAAAGCTGTGCAACGCCTGGCTCCTACTTGAGAAACTCAACTGGATGTCATCAAGCACTACTGTATGTGTGCGGGCACTGCGGGGATCTCGAACGTTATTCTGGTCTACTACTGTATGGGTTCATGTGTGGAGATCCCTAGTTAGTACTGTAGTTGGTATGTGTGTAGGCCTGTAGCCTGTAGGGATCCCTATGCTGGCGTATAGTATAATGCTTGTACCGGTACATGTACAGCAAGAGAACATGGAAACCATGACATTATACTCTTGCTGTATAGGGATCTCTGGTTGGTCTACAAGTGAACTGGTTTGCAGTGTGTAGGGATCCCTAGTCGGTAAAGTAGTGTGCCGGTAATAGCCTGGTATGCAACCAACCGATCCCCCGGGACATTACGGATGCATGGCCGTAGTCGCATAGTGGTGAAGTTGCTAGCTCTCACAGACCACAGACTTTCAATGATTCCTAGTAACCCGTTTCAGCAGACCAGCGCGCCAGTAACTAACTAATTGTACAGACCGTGATCACTGATGGCCAAAGACATCAGATTATTCTAACCTCATGAATAAAAGTAGCGCCACGTTAGAGTGCTGATCCTATTTTCTCTTGTTGTTGTTGTTGTTGTTGTTGTTGTTGTTGTTGTTGTTGAGGTAGTTGTTTCTTTGGCCAGCACTGCTGTAGTTGTGTGCACGATTCCAATGATTACCATGCAAGGTTGTGGGTTGCCATGCCGTTGCACCCCCCCCCCCCCCCCCTGGACTTGGCTGTGGGGACTCCCCAAGCAGCAGAGGGTAAAGTCATGAGATGATGGTGCTTCAAAGGCCTGAACATCATCTAGCTCAGGTGCCATGGTGGTGCCCTCTTGGAGAAGGGCCTGGACGTTGAGGCTTTGCAACCCTGAGCGGGGGTTATCATGGGCATGTACTGTTGGCCTTTGGCAGTATTCCGGGCAGTGTCCCTTGCATACCAGTTCGTGTGAGCAGTGCACACGCACATTGCCATCAGTTCTGATCATCATGGTCCTTGCCTGAGCGGCAGTGAGCAGCCTGATGTAGCCAGCCGATACACACACTAGCACGAGGGCCAGGTGTCCAAAATGTTTACTTTCGTTGCAGTGGAAAGCACCCAACTGTTCAGTGGGTGTCTCAACGTGTAGATGGGACCACAAGGAGCTCCACAATAATTTTTAAATAAGCTGTATAGCTATACATGTACCGTACCACACACACACACTGTAGCTGTACATGTACCGTACCACACACGCACACTGTAGCTGTACGAGTAGAGAGTGGCTCTATGTCATGACATCACCATCGTGGTTCAGTGTTCGGGTACCGCACACTGTATCATGGAAAGGTCAAACGGTGGTGTTGCAAAAGAAGGATCCACGAGCGGAATTCGAACCCAGCAGCCCTGTCTTTCCGGGACAGTGCCCTACCGATTAGGCTACGGGGATCACACACACACACGCATGGGTCCTTCTTGCTACACTGCTCCCCCGCCCCAACAGACTGTGTCCTCACGCCGTACCTACTCGCAGGGGGGGGGGGGGGTACGATGGGTCGTGGGTTCGAGCCATTGCCAGGCGTCAATGTTGCAAAAGAAGGATCCACGAGCGGGATTCGAACCCAACACCCCTGTCTTTCCGGGACAGTGCCGCGGCGTACCGATTAGGCTACCGGGGATCACACACACACTCATGGATCCTTCTTGCTACAGTGGATTGCCCAGCTCGACCGGATTCCACAGTGTAGTCAATGGTTTGCTGCTAAATGGCGTGTCGTGTGACAACGTCGGAAAGACTAGTTCCGGAGTCGCTCAGTGATTCAGTGTACCAGCATGGCCATGCAATGGGAACTGCCGCCGATTTTTGTTTGTTCTACATAGGCATAGGCCATTGTAATAGCCTTCTGCTCAGCAAGGATTCCAAGGAATCCCCCCCGGGAAGATACTTACCCCCATCATGCCGCCGAGCCCTGACATCAAACCAACAGCCGTCGAAACGCATGTACGTTGTCCAATGCCCGTGCCGCTCCGACAAAAACACTCTCGTGCGTGGTCATCGTCTCATCGATTCGTGAGGACTGAGGAGTCGTCAGATATATCGGTAACGCCCAGTCCACATTCCTTCTCCGTTTTTGTTTCCTTCCAGTGGCATCTTCCTTTCTGCTCTGTTTTACTTTTCTCCTTTCGTTCGTCCCTCTTGATATTTGTAGTCTTTGTACTGACTCTGTTGATCTCAAGGCAACGAACTGGTCAGAAATAATAAAAGCCAAACCAAACCAAACGACTTCCTGCTTGTAGTCTCGTCGTAGTCGTGCTACATGTACCATGACTTCTACTGTAGTACTGGGCCGTCCTTGTTATAGAGTAGTAGCTGCTAGTACTTGCATTTGCTGGGCTGGCATGCATGCACGCTGCACATGAGTCATGACCGTAAAAGACGCGTTGTACCTCCGACCTCGACCTTGAGGGCTCGAAGTCAGGGGTGTCGTAAAAATACTTTTTTTGACGACACCCTACTCGAAGTGCATGCTCCGAATATGGGGAAGGGAGATTTTTTATGACTTGACCAGTCCAGGTTCGGTCGTGTCGATCGACACGCCAAGATTCAAGAAAGAAGTTTGAGCGTCAGACGAACCCGAAACAGCGTATTTCGACATTGCTATCTTTTCATTACTACATTAGCATGACGGGCTGAACTGCTCCGGACAAGTAGTTTGTGAGTGGAACATGATCGCGGAGGCAATTTAGTGTAGTCCTAGGAGATGCCAAAGCAGCGTGGCTTTGTCAATGCTTGTCGCTCTGTGAGCAGTGTGAATTTCTCACCGCATATGGCACTTTCAGTCTTTGCATTTCCGATAAATTTCGAGCGTCAACAATGGTCAATGTTCAAGCAGCAAGCGAGAACAAGTCAATAATGTTTGCTCGAACAAGGTGATAATATAATTGCAGGAGTAGTTGTTGTTCTGGTTGTTGGACTTCTGCACTGTGGTGGCTGAGTAACACAGCCTGTAATGCCGTGGCTTGTTGAGTGCGTCCCTTCCTGCTGAAGCTCGAGTTCCAGGCTGGTCCAATTGTCAAGTACTCTCCACTCAGTGTCGGCTGAGAGCAGAGACAAGCTTGCAATAAATTCGGAGATCTCCAGTGGCGAGTGTAAGCTGTGAGGTAGACTGGCAAAACGAAACTGGATGCCCAGGAGATTGCGGAGCGGTTTCGACCGCTGCTGTCGTTTGTCGATGAAGACAATGTCCTGCCATTGCTCGTGCACTGGATACAAGGTGAGACTGATGCTGCAATACACTGCAATACACTGCAATACATTGACGTGTGCATGGGCTACCATGTGTGAGCAAATCTTCTTTGCACACACAGTAGCAGAGGAAGTAAGTTTAGTTGCCCATCATACTAGTAGTGGTAGGTGTATGTATGTAACTGATAATTATGTATGTATGTATGTATGTACATTGTATGTATGTATGTATGTATGTATGTATGTATGTATGCATGCATGCATGTATGTATGTATGTATGTATGTATGTATGCATGTATGTATGTATGTATGTATGTATGTATGTATGTATGTATGTATGTATGTATGTATGTATGTATGCATGCATGTATGTATGTATGTATGTATGTATGCACAGTAGCAGAGGAAGTTGTCTATTACTAGGGGTGTAGCTGCAGTGTCTGCCCCAGAGCCGGGTCAGTCGGGTCAGCGACCCGGTTGCAGGGTACAGTAGGTATCGGTTATAGCGTGGGTGTTTGAAAAACGACTTTCTATTCTTATTTCCGATATTTCTTACACACGATAAATCAAGTGTGGCATATCATATGCATATGCGCAGGGGCAGGAAGATCATCGTACATGCAACGCAGTACTTCTGTGCATGTGGCTGGTCATAGTCCCATAGGCTTACATGTGGCTATGCAATATGAGTTGCATGGGCACAACAGTTGAATCTGCAGCACTACGACGCAACGAGAGTCACATCAGAACGGAATTGGACAGATGTTATTACTACAGGCGATACACTTTGTACTAATCTGGCATGTTTCGCTACACAAAGTCCATTCTTAGGACCGACATATTCTACTATGGGATAAAATTGCTTGTAAGAATAAATGTGCACTTGAAATCCATGTTATGATTATGAAAACATGAGGGTTCATTCTTGTAGGCAGTATATTCTTTTACACGACCACGCTATAACCGATACGCACTGTACTTGGACCCGTTTGGAAAAAGAACACCGGGTCACCTGTGACCCGGTTGGGATTATACAGTAGGTATCGGTTATCGCGTGGGTGTTTGAAAAACGACTTTCTATTCTTATTTCCGATACCGTATATTCTCTATTATAAGCACAGGTCTCCATTACTAGCACAGTCTCTAATACTAGCACACTGTGAGCACCTTTAGAAACATTATAAGCACAGACTCTATTATTAGCACGGTCTTGGTGGAATCAATGCTGCATGCATGATATCTAGCATGCATTTCTTCTCGTTCTGTATGGATTGTATTGTCATAATTGATTGAAAAAATAAAAGCACGGTCTCCAATATAAGCACAGGGTAGAGGGGTGTTGAAAAAATATAAGCACGGCGCTTATAATAGAGAATATACGGTATTTGTTACACGCGATAAATATAGTGTGACGTATCATATGCATGTGCGCATAGCCAGGAAGATCATTATACATGTACGTACAACGTAGTGCTGCTGTGTATGCGGTTGCTCGTACTTCCAAAGTAGTCCCATACTGGGCCATGGCCTGCATAGGTTCACTATGTGGCTGAGCAACATGAGTTACATGACCACAACAGATGCGCTTGCAGCATTATGATGCAATTCGAGTCGGTTCAGAACGGTATCGGGCAGATGTTATTACTACAGGCGATACACTTTGTACTAATATGGCATATTTTGCTACACAAAGTCCATTGTTAGGACCGATATATTCTATTACACGATAACATTGCTTGTAAGAATAAATATACACATGAAATCCATGTTATGATTATGAAAACATGAGAGTTCATTCTTGTAGGCAGTATATTCTTTTACACGGCCACGCTATAACCGACACGCACTGTACACCAGGGAGTCCTATTATGTACAGCTGGGAGTACTATTATGTACAGCAGGGAGTACTATTATGTACAGCAGGGAGTACTATTATGTACAGCAGGGAGTACTATTATGTACAGCAGGGAGTACTATTATGTACAGCAGGGAGTACTATTATGTACAGCAGGGAGTACTATTATGTACAGCAGGGAGTACTATTATGTACAGCAGGGAGTACTATTATGTACAGCAGGGAGTACTATTATGTACAGCAGGGAGTACTATTATGTACAGCTACCTGATGCACATGTACATGCAGTAGCTGCACTTGAACGTTTGAAGTACCCGGCTCTGACCCGGCTCTGACCCGGCTCTGACCCGGCTCTGACCCAGTTGGAAGAGGTGTGCCAGGTACACGTGTACCCGGTTGGTTTGAAATCCTAAAGCAGACACTGAGCTGGTCCCCCTTTTAGAGAGGGGGGGGGGGGGGGTGGCACGGCCGCATACATGTACATGCAGGGTTCTAGCCAAAGGGGGGGGGGGGGGGCAGCGCCCCCCCCTACTCCGTTTGCGCGCCCCCTGTGAAAAAGCGCCGCCCCCCTACTCATTTCCCGATTTTTGTGTTTTTTCACGCCATTCAACGAAAATACAGTCGATAGTCACTACTAGAGGGTTCATAAAGGCACATTTGTGAGGGGTGAAGTCGGGGGTTCACCCTGTATGTTACATTTTGCATGGCAAGACAATTTTGGACAATGGAAAAAATGGGTCATGGGGTAACTTTTTCCCATGCCCCCCCCCCCCCCCTACTATTGACCTGGCTAGAACCCTGTACATGTTTTTCGATTTTGACAGCATGTTACAAGGCGAGGACGCGTAGTGCTCCTGACTACAACCATAACCCGGTTGGCAGAGTCCCGGTCTTGCGGAGCTACATGTACTGGTTGGGGTAGAGAATCCTAGAGAATATAATAATTAAATAATCGACGCGGAGACAACAATTTTATAATAGCTATAAAGAGAACAAATTCTGCTGTCATCGCCACACTACAACAAAGTCATGAAGGTTTACCAAAATCGATTTTCTTGTCACAATCATCAGTGGGGGGGGGGACGAGGTTGCGGTTGGTGGAGACGAGGAATCGGATGGTGATTGTGATCGTAAGAAGTCTGCCGTTTTTCTTCATCTGTTGTCTCACCCTAAGTGTCTGCAGGTGTATGATGATTTTAGTTTTTCTGTTCTTTGTCGTGCACGGTACGCTAGTCAGTTGAAAGTACTTGAGGCTGTTTGTATTCGTTTGCATAAGCCTGATCTTTGTAAGCAGAAGAAACATGTAGTTGCGTTAAGATTGTTTTCGTAGGTGCACAGCATGATTGTTTGTCTCACTACATAGTTCTAGCGTTGCAATTAGTTCCTCACCCCTGTTGCACTTAGCTCTCACTTTACTTCTATTGTCTCACCTTCCCTCATTCTATTTTTAGCACTTTGTTTTGTTCTCGTAACACGTTATTGAATGTAGATAAATTATTGATTTGGCATGGTTATTCTTCAGTCACGGCTTTCCACTGATGATTGTGACAAGAAAATCGATTTTGGTAAACCTTCATGACTTTGTTGTAGTGTGGCGATGACAGCAGAATTTGTTCTCTTTATAGCTAATATAATAATTATTATTCTCTAATAATTATTATCATAGAATGCCCCTCCTTGAACTGGTAGAGCTACTGGTTTCAATAGAGTACTGTAATTTCACAGATTTTCGGTGTACTTTTATTTTCGGTACTTTCTGTGCATCTGTTTCGTACCTAAAGTTTCAATACACCGAACAAACACTAACACACATAATCCAATAGGGACCAGCTACTCTGTACCTAAAATTTCTGTTCGCCTAACCTGGCCTTTTGCCCTCGTACCGAAAATACCTAAAATTTCTGAAATTAGAGCACCGCCAAACATAGCATGTGAAGAAGAGGTTGGTGTGACTTCGGCGATAGGAGGGAAAGAATGTGTTGCTCCCTACATGGGAGCTCGCGGTTTTCCTGCCGACAAACATGCCCTAGGCTTAACAGTTACTGTAAAGCATTTCACTAAATAACGAGGAGACAATACAGTCTGTATCGGCTATAGCGTGCCCATCACTATAACCGATGCATCACTATATGCGATACGATCGATTTTTTTCGATCGACACATGAAAGGCAAGGAAATACTTCCAGCATGCCGTTTTGACAAATGAGCATGCTGCATAGTTGACAGTGCCCGCATTTCCATAAAAAATTCTGTTATGTACATGTACATGTGTCACTATCAAAATAAGCAACGTGAAGAAAGTAAAAAAAATTGGGCCTTTGATATTATTCATTGCATTCCCAACTCATCACAACCACGCGCTCTTCAGCCAAACCATACAGACACCAGCAACGACACTTCCGTTGAGAGATAATAACTATTGCTCCACGCCTCTAGACAGCTGTTTCGCTCCCTGTCGGAGCTCATCAGTAGAGGATGATAATGATGATAATGGAGGAATGATCAGTCTTATACACTAGAAATGGCGCAAGTGCGCGCTTTCCACATATATCAATGGCATATGCAAGCTGCTAAAATGGTAAAGTGTGAGAACAGCGATAAATAATCATAGTACGCGCTCATTGGTGGAGAAACACACCACACAAGCGACGAAAATCTTACGCGGAATACTGATGCCAATGGAAAGTACAGTCATGTATGTTGTTTATTATTATGATGTTGCAATGGTTTGGCTGAAGAGCGCGTGGTTGTGATGAGTTGGGAATGCAATGAATTGAAAATATGGCCGAAAGCTCTGTCGCAATATTTAGTTTTGATATTATTGCTACATGTATTTTAAAGTTATCACTATAGCCGATAATAATAATAATACTAGTGTGTTATGCATGTTTTGATTCTTTGTTGCCATCATAATATCCGATATATCATTACATCCGATAATATTGGTTATAGTGATATTTGTACTCGATAAAATACGTTTTGCTTTTGATATTTCGTACCAATATCACTGTAGCCGATAATTATGTTCTTATATCCGGTCACTCTATAGCCGATGCAGACTGTAGTCGTAGCAATGAATAAAACTAATTGTTAACTGGTTTGAGGGAAAGAGACAAACGGGAAAAGTCTGAAGAAAAAATTGACTAATTGTGCACTCATAACCATGTATAAAACAATTATTAAAATGAATAAATTCCCAAATGCTTTCTCATGACTATCATCAGTGGAATCACAAGCTGCTATTTGTGATTATTATTCTAGCTATATAACTGGTTGTTTTAGTGATTCTTACTATGTGACGATGATCCACTGATGATAGTCACGAGAAAACGTTCTGGAATATTTTCATTTTAATTATTTTTTTCTGTCCTCCTATTGTTTGTTTTAATTGTTTTATACATGTATATGATTGTACATGGTTATGAGTGCACAATTAGTTTTATTCATTTGCTATTTTTCTGTAAAGCAGCCAACTTTAACTTTTAGCAATGGTTTGTTTCCTCCGATTTTAGTGAAAAGAGTCTTTTGTTTAAGCCTTGGTGTGAAGGTTGTAGCCTGCAGGCACGGTGACCAGGTGACTGGTGACTGGTGACTGCTCACTCAACCGTGTTCGATTGGGAATAAGGGCCGGGCGCTGCATCGCAGCCTTCTCGGACCGAAACCAGGCGACTCAGGGGCCAACAGACTACAACATTATAGGCCAATCTCGTTCATCCGTGCTTTTAGTAAATGAGAATGGTGTAACTCCTCTGTGGTATTCGTCCACCATGACGGACATGACAGACATGACAGACCCATGACAGACCCATAGCTGGAGTTGCACACTCTTGGCGGTTGCTGTATCTCCCCATTTACAAGTCGCACATGATTTCAAGTCTCACCCAATGTTTACTTCAGAGACTACTAGTACTTGTAGTGATTGTTTCCATACATTCACATAACTAGAAATTCACACTCAATTGTAGGTCACACACCCTCCTTTGACCTCCTTTGACCTCCTTTGCCCTCCTTTGACCTTGAAGTTTAGTGCCAAAACTGGTGGGACTTATATCCGGGGAAATCCGGTGCTGTTAGTCAACAGATATTCGGCGCATGCAGTCAACTTCGCTAATAACGACTGCGGGTATAACGACAATTCGCGACGAACGACAGAATTTCCATGCCCAGAGCAAAGTCCCGTCTAACTGTAATACATATAATGAGACTTCGGGTATAACGACACTTCGCGACTAAGGACACTTTTCTGATGCCCCGCCGAGTGTCGTTATACGCAAAGTTGACTGTATTTTTTTTCGGCTATTTTCGGCCTGGTCATGTTTGGCCGAAAATTTGTTGCGGCCGAAGTTTTGTTTTTCAAGGTTCAGTGTGGCAGTGTATGCAGGCGGCAGCAGTAGAGGCCGAAAATGTGATGCGGCCGAAATGGGTTTTAGCCCTGGGAGGCCGAAATTTGAATGGGCCGAAAATGTGTAGACCTAGGGTGTGTTTGGTTGGTACGATCTAGAACAGGATCGAACAGCTGGTGCCCATGCAGCAGCCTCATGTCAACCAAACGGTACTCCAGAAACAGAGCACATTTTTGTGAAAAATGTGCCAAACTTGCCACTTAAACTTGGTGCATGCTTCAAAATGTGTATGGGTCACCATGGTTACTGTGTACGGTACAACAAGTCCAACCCGAAAGCATATGCATGTGATCATTCGGGACCAAAATCGATGTTCCCGTCAGGTTTCACTGTGAAAAAGTGAAACTGCTCGGTCTGCTCCGGCCTCGAGGCCGGAGCAAGCAGAACATGTTCTGGCCGACCCAGAACAGGTGCAGTCCCAACCAAACGAGCTGTTCTGGTGAATCCTGTTCTAGGTCGTACCAACCAAACGCAAGCCTTACAGTATGTACCTTTCGTCTGTTATCAGTCAAGTAACATTGGGTGGCAATGACCGGCCATCACCCAAACTGTCAGTGTGTTCAACGGTTTTGGTAGAGCAATGCTCGGTGTTCTCAAGAAGCTCTACTTGTACAGTGGATCCAGCCCCCCTCTGTTGTTTTCACATGTTTCGTTGAGGGCTTCCTTCTACGTCTGGATTGTTTCAAATGTTTATTCTCACAACGGCCTGTGGCCAATAATATAGAGACTGTTGTTGTTGTTGTTGTTGTTGTTGTTGTTGTTGTTGTTGTTGTTGGTGGTGGTGTTGGTGTTGGTGTTGTTGTTGTTGTTGTCATTCTCTAATTCTCTTCGTCATGGCTCCACCGCCCATAGACTTCCCATCTGTGTGTGTGTGTGTGTGTGTGTGTGTGTGTGTGTGTGTGTGTGTGTGTGTGTGTGTGTAATGCACGGACCATACAGACATGAGTGTGTGTAATGCACGGACCATACAGACATGACACGTCCGTAGTTCTTTCGGCAGAGAGTGCGTTATTTGACTGTGCGGCTCACTGACAGGAATCACTTGTGTGCGTTTGTGTCGGTGTGTCTTCACGTATGTGGACGCGCGCTTGTGGGCGTTTTGTGTGCGTGCACGCGCATGCACGTGCGTGTGTTTGCATGCGTTTGTTCTCTAATGCAGATGCGTGCGGGTTACTGTCGAACGTGTCTGGCTCTCACCCCGATCATTCCGCACAAGTGTCGGCGGATCGCCTACTCGAACGCATCAAAGACATCTCCAGCGTTGCTGCCAGTACGCGTCACACGCGACCAGCCGCCGAGGAAGGCCTACCACACTACTCCACGCCTCGCAAGCTCTCGGCACCGCAGTCATCGCCGGCATTCACGTACACAACCGGCTCCCTGAGCTCCGCCACGCCGCGTATGAGCGACAGGGAACAGAGAGATGCGGACGAACAGCAGGGTCAGCCAGCGACACAATGTATCGGTAAGCTCATCCAGCGCTTTGATGCTGGTCAGTCATCGGCCAACGCCACTGCGGCAGCGTCTAAGAAGCCTCTGGCGCGACTACCGGAGCTACGGTCGCGTGCACTGACGTCACCGTCTCAATTCCGCCCTCGCCCAAAGCCGTCGGACACGTCAGCTGCGATCACACCGGATCACGCTCCAACGTTCTGCGACTCGCACAAGCACGCTCCAACCTCGCCAGCGTCAGTGTTTGGAGCACCAGGCGATGACGCTATCTTGGGCATGGCGTCATCGCACATGCAAGCAGCAGGTGATGTCACCACCATGGGTATGACGTCACAGACACAAGCAGGCGCTGTCACCACCATGGATATTACGTCATCGCACATGCAAGTAGCAGCGGTGGCTGCAGCTACGGAGGCTGGTAATCTACCAAGCGGAACAGCACGTCGCAACGCCGTCCAGTGGCGATCAAAGTCACCACCGACCGATGCATCACCACCAGCTGCATCACCACCGGCTAAGCTAAGCGTACTGACACGTCAGGAAAGCGATGCTGCTGGCACCACTGACGAATCGCTTATGCAGTCACCACCAACCGACGCGAAAGCTAAGCGAAGCATGCTGCCGAGTCAGGAAAGCTTTGCTGCTGGCACGACCGACGAAGCCCCTACGCAGTCACCACCACCGACCAATGCCGCAGCTAAGCCAAGCATACCCGCGCGTCCGGACTGCTATGCTGGCTCCACTGACAAGTCGCTGTCGTCAGCGACCGACCTGTCAGCGAAGCCAATCGTTCCGGCGCGTCCAGACAGCTTTGCTGGCATCACTGGAAGTAGGCCGCATATCCAGGAGAGGAGAAAACGCACTAGCAACGGGCCGCCACGCGTCCTGCACTCCTATGTGAACGTATGCACATCATCATCGCGAAGCAGTGTGCCAGTTCAGTCGACTAGCACACCTCGTAATAACTACACTACAGTGGCACTGTCTAAGCGTGCCAGTTCGCTGGCTGCCAGCGCAGTGCAGCCCACGCTGTCTCTAAGAGCAGACGCGAGCGAAACACTACAGCAACGGACGGATGAGAGTAGACCGCAGCCCACGCCATCGGCAAGAACACACGATGCGAGCGGAGTGCAGCCTACATCATCGCCAGCAGTAGCAGCAGCAGAATGTAGCAGCAGAGTTCCGCCACAGGGGGAAGAAATGATATCAGTCACCACTGGCGATGATGCCACAGCGGCAGCAGCAGCACCACCACCAGGGTCGCCATTGGCAACAACAGCACCGCTGTCGCCGTTGACGCCGAAGTCCCCATCGTCTGGATGGCGTTCTCTGAACTTTTCGCTGGGCAAGCCAGGTTCATGTCCGATATCTGATTCTGTTACTACATACAGTATGCAGTCAGGTGACCAGCACCACCAGCAGCAGCATCACCAGCAGCAGCAGCAACAACAACTGCAGAAATCGCTACCAAAGTCGCCAACATCACCACGCAATCTGTATGAGACTACAGTCCCCGCGTTCAGACAGCACCGCATTATGTCAACCACGAGCTGCGGCAGTACGTCCCCGACGCCGACCTCAACCAGTGGCGGCGTTGCCACCACAAAGCCGCCAGTTCCACCGCGCTCGCCGCAACACAACGCCACGCCTCCCACTCCGGCGACTCTAACATCGGACGCTGCTGCTACTACTGACGATGACTCCGAGCTGCCACAGTTGGTGTCGCTAGACAAGCTGACAAACGCCACCAGTGCTCAGGCATCGCTGGCACAGTTATGGCCGAACAGCGGCAGGCGACAGCGTGGCAATAGGCGGCGTAACAGTAGCGACACATGCGCCCATTCTGTTTCCCCTGGTGGTCGGGATGCTGGTGATTTACGACCGGCTTCTCCCCGCTCTAAGGGCAGCGCCAGTGGTCCTAGCAGCACTGGTAGCAACCCCGACAACAATCCCCCGCAGCACGCCCTTTTGAAGAGCAGACACAGTGCCTCGATGCCGCAGATCATGCTGGCATCACCGCCGACAACCCGTTGTCCTAGCTTTGGCACGGTCAGCACAGTTGGCACGGTCGGCACAGTTGGCACGGTCGGCACAGTTGGCATGGCTCAGCAGCCCGCTAGAATCAGCCAAACTCAGGACGCGGCGCCGTTCAAGCCCAATTTGTCTGCTCACACAATTACCGAAACCACCGCCGACAACACCACGGAATCAACATCAGCATCAGCGTCAGCATTCACCGACCACTTAGAGCCACAGCAGCAGCAGCAGCAGCAGCTGTATAGTGACGATGACGTAGACAATGATAATGATGATGGTGTCAGTGGTAGTGATAGTGGTGGTGTTGGACCGAAACAGGTCGACTCTGAGAGCTCCCTACTCTCCACGATGTCCGGGGATGCGGAGTGCGAAGGCGGTAATTGGATATCCGAGGCCACTCGTTTATCTCTCACTCGGATCCTAGACGAAGTGGTCCTGGGCCAGCAGTCGCTGGTACAGAAAAAACGAGTAAATCCGTCGCCTCCGCCACCAAAGTCCAAGCCTTCGTTCATGAAGAGGGCGTTCACCCTGGAGGCTTCCCTAGAATCCAAGTTGTCTCAGCTGCGGCAAACGTCGTGTGGCAGACTATTGGACAGAGCCACGAGTGCGGACAGTGGCATGGTGCTCTCCTCAGTTGTGGGACCCGATGCGTTGAGCGCGTTGCCCCGTGATTCGGTGTCAACTACAGCGCCCGGCTCGCCCACGCCATTCCAGCGCATGCAACAGCAGCTGCCAAAGAGACGCAGGCCGTCTCCTCTCGACCTGGAGCGCAGAAACACAACCTCGAGGTCCTCCACCAAGGACTCTAGCTTATCGTCCAGCAAAACAGCCAGCAAAACGTCCAACAAGGAAGCGATCAAACCTGCCAGAAAGGAGAGCAGAAAGAACGCCAACAAGGAACCAAAAAGAACCTCCAGCAAAGAGGCCATCAAGACGTTTGCCAAGTCAGTGAGTAAGGCCACTAGCAAAGACGCCCTCAAGGCCACTAGCAAAGACGCCCTCAAGACTCTCAGCGAAGACGCCCTCAAGACTCTCAGCGAAGACGCCAGCAAAGATGTCAGCAAAGACGCCAGCAAAGATGTCAGCAAGGATGTCAGCAAAGACGTCAGCAAAGACGCCAGCAAAGATGTCAGCAAAGACGCCAGCAAAGATGTCAGCAAAGACGCCAGCAAAGATGTCAGCAAAGATGTCAGCAAAGATGTCAGCAAGACCATGACTAAAGAGGAAAGCAAAGCCACAAACAAAGCCACCAACAAAGCCACCAACATTGAATCTAACCAAGCCAACTTGAAGGACTTGAGCAAAACAGCTAGCAAAGATGCCAGCACGGACATGGACAAAGAGGAAAGCACAACCGACTTCAAGGACTACGGCAGAACGTCTCCCCGTGTCAGCGTCAGGTGCAGCAAGAGCAGAAACAGCAGCCCGGCCGTGGGCACTGGTCAGAGGGGTAGCGTGGCCGATGCTGTCATAGGTTCGCTCAAGAACCGCACACAGTCGTGCTCGATCTCGCGTTCCGCGAGGGTCTCGCACGCAGGGCGTCCACATCTGCGCTCCGCCGCTGACAAGAGCAATAAGCTGCCGGGGCTGGGCACGGCAACCGCACAGCCGTCGTCCAGTTTACCACAGCCCACCCTCATGGGTGCCGATGATCTGCTGGCTGACGAGGCGGTGTATGAAGCATGCACAACGCCGGCTCTGCTCAGCACCAGCACGGACAATCTCTTCGACGTCGGCAATCCGCTGGCTGCCGCCAGTGGCCCCACCGGTAGTGTACCGCTAGCACTATCCACACACTCTGCAGACGTGGCACTGGGTAGCTATGATCACTATCAGCTTGCCCCTGATCTAATGATCGGTATGAACAACAGTGGTGGGAGTGGTGGCAGTGGTAGTAGCACCAGTGCTAGCACTAGCACTAGCACTGGTGCTACTGGTGTAATGGGTGTTGCCGCCACTAGAAGCACTGAACCACATAATCTGCATGTGCATAGCAGCGGTGGTGGTGATGACTCCAGTGAATATTACCATCACATCAACATTGCCAGTCCCACAATGTCCAATGACTTGTCGCCCCCAAGTAACCATCCACTCAGCCCCATGTCACCCGTTAAACACCTCACTGCCGCCGATCATTCCCTGCTGCTACCGGCGACGGCGTCGTCATCGGTGACGAACTCTGCCGTGTACGAGGACTGCTCGTCGATGCTGAACAGCACGCTGCGTGCTCCGTCATCGTCACTCACTGGCTCTACCAATGGCAACACAGCCGACGGTACGCTGGTCTTGCAAACCGACGACAGCAACAGTACATATGAATATTGTAAGCCACTGGTCACTGACCCCCTTGCCAGCGAACACATCAGCCGATCTAGCACAGAGGGCTCGCTGACAGCAACCACTGCACCACTATCGTCGATGGCCAGCACCAACAACAGCAACAACCACAACAGCGGTGTCGCTGGCAGTAGCAAACCACCCTCGGCGCCTTTCCTAGCGCACAACAGCATGTCCTCGCAACCGCCCCACTTGACTGGCTCAGTAGTGCCCAGCTTCCTGCTCAAGCAGTCGCGCCAGTCCAGTGAAGAGCAGGAATATGACACGCTTAGTCACAAGTCAGCACCGGACTTTGCAGCATGCGCTGGTAGCAGTGGCGGCAGTCCTGGCAGTGCCGTTAATCTCTACGACCATCGGCGCGCCTCGCAGCCACCGCTGGGCGACTCGCTCGAGGACGAGTACGTGGACATGAAGACGGCACTCTCCTCCGACAGTCTACTCCGGGACACGGCCGTGGCGATGGCGGGCCCCGGTGGACGGCTTGGTATCGGTGTCGGCAGCTCGCGGAACCCCGGCTACTCGTCCATCCGCCCCAGCTTCTCCACGCCACTACAGACGTCCAGTGGGCAGCCGTTACACGGACCTGCAGCGACGTCCGCCGTCTCTTCCTACTCACTAACCGCCGCCGCCCCTCAGGTACTGGCCGGCGGTGCCGAGGAAGACGAGGACATTTACGCGGCCATGAGCTGCTCAGTCCTGGACACGCACACACCACTGACTAGCCGGCACCCGTCCGTTACACGGGAAGGTTCGCAGCAAGACTTGACCACCGTCTCATCGGCGGCCGTGACGGACGAGGAAGCGCACTCCGCTCCGCCACCGTCCACCCAAGTCGGTGACGGCGAGAACCTGATATACGAGGACATGGCGTCGCAGACATTCCGTCGCAAGTCGCAACGCAGGAACAGCAAGCGGCGATGCGTGGGTCCATCGCTCTCCGAGGAGACTATGCGTGAGGCCAACGCCGGGGCGTCCATCTACAACTTCAGCAGCCTGATGGTAGGTACGCTGCAGAAGAGAGCGACCACCAAGAAGTGGCAGACGCGCTTCTGCACGCTGGAGACGTACCGCTTCCTATACAGCTCCAAACCCAACGCCAAGGTCACCGAGCAGAATATCATCGCGCTCTTCGGATACCAACTGGAGCACACGATCGAGGTGCACCCGTACGCCTTCACCCTGGTTCATCCGACCAAACGCAGCTTCACGTTCAGGGCCTCAGACTACGATGACCTGTGCCACTGGTGTGCCGTGTTCAAACAGGTACTGGATGCGTGCGAGAAGTTTGCACACTGGACCAGCACTCCGTACGCGCCAGATCCCGGTAGATCGCTGAGCGGTTATGGCTCAGACGCGGAGTTGTGATCTCAGTAACCCACCCATGCTGTGCACTGTAGTAAACTCTGTCGTGTTCGCTCTCCCTGCTATCGTCTCTGCGTAACCGTGGCATGAAAATCTCCGTACCACGCCAGTTAGCGCGCTATCCTGGTGGAGAGGGAGCGGAACACCGGAGTGCATTGCGGTATCACTGGATTCCGTTCACTTTCTGCTGTGCTTGCTTGCTGGTGTGTGAGTGACGGTGTGTTGTGAGCGTGCGAATGTCCGGATGTCTGCACCTCTTGCCAGGAACAGCGACCACGTCTGGATCTTTGCACTGTCTTAGCTTGTAGATGCGGTCTGCGGTATGCTATGCATCATCAGGGCCTTGGCTGGCATTGTGAACATGGGCCTTGGCTGAGTTTGCTGCACTGCCACCCCATAACTCATATTGTATTCGGTGTTTCACACAGCACGTGATCCCGTGCGTTTTCCAACTGTTGTGTGACAGAAGCAGTGCTTGCAGTTTGTCTGTCCTAGCTCCACCTAACCTCTGACAGAGCGTGTTTTAAACAATTCAAGGCCAACAGTGCGTTTCAGGCGTTCCTTTTGCAAAACGAGGCTACACGAAGTATCAAGTTCTTTCGTTTTTTTCTCAAGAACCGAACACAAACATTACCAGACGGGAATGAACGTTTGTCTGTAATTGAGCAGGCCAAGCACGTGCTCTATTTTGCACACCTCTAACCTCAGGGTGTGGTCAGGGTGTGGTCAGCGCTGTTTGTCTTCTGCCACCGAAATACACTCCCTGCTAGCTCCCTGCTAGCTCCCTGCTAGCTCCCTGCTCTACTGCAGGCGCACAGATTTTTTTAACGAAATCTCTATATTTTCTTTGTTCGTTTTTCGACGTCCAGGCAGAAAATTCTAGTTTTTTCTAGTATTTTGATAACTGGTTTTCTGGCCCGTGTTTTCGTGGCGCCTTTTATTTCTTCCCCCTAACAGCAAGGAGCGCTTTGCGACACAACACCGTCGCAACGATATTTTGCTCAGGGCTCGCTGCGGGAGTTGACATTTTTACCTAACCTCTCTGTTTCGCTTCCGTAATTCCAGTTTTAATCACAAGTATTTTCATTTGTATCCATGCTGCTACAGTTTGACTTATTAACACAATCATGCTGTATATGTTTTACTTTTCAGCGCTTTTAATTTTTGCATTGCAATTTTTTTCTAACTCCGTATTCTGGTTGTTTTCCGGCGCACTGCCGTGGTAGTCTGGGTGCCTGTGTGCGTGTGTGTGTGTGTGTGTGTGTGTGCGTGTGCAAGTGTGCGCATGTGTGTGTGTGTGTGTGTGTGTCTGTATGTGCGTGTGTGTGCACTGTGTGTCTGTGTGTGCACTAGGCATAGCCCGATTTTGCTAGCAATTCTGCTAGCAAAATATCGAAGAATTTTGTTAGGGAATTTGCTGGCAAAACGGAGCAAAATATCGGTGTGTTCGCTGGAAATTGGAAGATTTTATACTTATACGGTGCACGTGACTCATATTCGCACAGTTTTACCAACTCACTTTTTCTCATTTTTGCTAACATGTGACCCACTTTCGGTCAGTTTTCCCACACGTGATACAAATTTGGGAGCAAAATATCGAGCGGCCTGGCAAAATGAAAGCAAAATATCGACTATGAGGCAGCAAAATTTTGCGGCAAAATATCGAAGCTTCCCTGGCAAAATCGGGCTTTGCCTAGTGTGCACTGTGTGTGCACTGTGTGTCTGTGTGTACGGGTTTGTACAACGGTGTGTGCGTGAGTGTGCAGCGGTGCATGCACAGACAGACCCATTGTCCAAAGTAACGTTACAGCTGCAATGCGCCCGATGGGAGCGAGTGCGCCCTCAGTGCCTGATGTCTACCCGTACCTGCGGCTACGCCTGTTGGAAGCATTGAGATGTCCGTCTTATTATGCCACATGGTACAGTACTTGTAAAACATGTAGTTCTAGGTGCATTAAAATTTCAGTGCCAGGGACCTGCCAGGTTTCGGGTGTATTAAATAAATGTAGAATTAGGCGACCAGCTTTCCCTTCACATACAGTGCATACTCTAGTGCCTTTTAGGTGTAATTTAAATTTAGGTGCCTGGTTTCTCTACCGAAATCACTGAAATTAAAGTTACACCGAAAATTGTATGTTCTACAGTATTGGATAGCTGTCTGTCTGTCAGTCTGCATGTGTATACTGCCTGTGTTGTACTCTACAAAGCGTAGTCGAGGGCTGGCAGCTCTGGTTCCAGCCGCAGAACACCCAGTGGTAATCATGGAGTAATAAATACCGGTAGTTTGCCACTCCCTGGTTGTAGCGCTCACTGGGCTGAGGTTTACAAGGTTTAGCAACTCAGAAACTCCCCCGCGCCGGCTATGTAGCTGGTTTGTCTTGCGTTCCAAGTAAGCAAAGCCCGATTCTGCCAGTGAAGCTCCGCTATTTTGCTGGCTCATCGTCGATATTTTGCTTTCATTTTGCCAGGCCACTCGATATTTTGCTCCAATGCGAGGCCATACTTGTATCATGTTGTGAAATGATGTGTTGTTTTCCCGTGTGATGGCATTCCCCAAACTGTCTCGTCTAGTCGCGTGCATGTGTGATATGAGCATGCGCGATGTTGTAGTCGAGAGTCCTTTTGTCAGTCTTCTTGTTCGTCTCTGTCAGAGTAGTCTACCTTTCCGTAATGTCCAAATATAAATAATGTAATACAAACCAGTCTTGTCCTTTGTGTCCTGCGTCCCGGGGAACGGAATGGCTGTGATTCCGTTACAACGTGGTGCCGAAACCCGGGACGCAGAGGATGAGTTAGTTTGTAATGAGTCTGTTCGTCGTCGTCAACAACGAAGTAACTGTTACTTTGAAGTAAACAGAGCGTGGGAGCGGAGGAGGTGAAGAGCTGGTGGGAGCGGAAGACGACGCGGAGAGGAGGCAGAGAAGGTGATGGACTAGAACAGTCACTGTGGACTGGAGCCTGAGACGGCAGGAACCGCGACGGAGCGTGTGGCCGTGGCTCGCCAGAGGACAGTGGACGAGTCTGGCGTCACCGACTGTGTGTCGTCCTTGTTGTTCGTCTTGTTGTCTTGCTCGCTGTGTTGTTCTCTCTCTGTTCAGTTCGTTGCTTGTTGCTGTGTTGTTTCAGTTTGGTTGTTGTCGGTCTGTTGCTCTTCTATTCGTTCTGTTGTTCTCCATTGGTTTTGTTGTAGATTTATTTGGTGCGGCTGTGCGCATGTTATTATTTTGTTGGAGCTTCGGCTCCCGTGGTTCGGTTGGCCTTGTGTGGCGTGGCCTGGTCGTAGAGCGTCGGCTCTAGGTTTTTGTTTGGCCCTGTTTCGTGGCCCGGATATTAGAGCGTCGGCTCTAGGTTGATGGTTGGTTTTCGTTTTTCTGTTCTGCTGTGGTTCCTTTTGCTGTTGTGCATGTGGAACGTGGTGTCGGTTTATTATTTTGTGGAATGTCATCAAGGGGGCAGGTGTTGTGAAATGATGTGTTGTTTTCCCGTGTGATGGCATTCCCCAAACTGTCTCGTCTAGTCGCGTGCATGTGTGATATGAGCATGCGCGATGTTGTAGTCGAGAGTCCTTTTGTCAGTCTTCTTGTTCGTCTCTGTCAGAGTAGTCTACCTTTCCGTAATGTCCAAATATAAATAATGTAATACAAACCAGTCTTGTCCTTTGTGTCCTGCGTCCCGGGGAACGGAATGGCTGTGATTCCGTTACAATCAGGTGTTGGAAAACCGACCGAAAGTGGATCACGTGTGAGCAAAATGAGAAAAAAGTGAGTCGTGTGTTGGCAAACTGTGCGAAAATGAGTCACATGCACTGTGTACCAGGTAAGTATAAAATCATCCAATTTCCAGCGAACATACCGATATTTTCGGCTCCGTTTTGCCAGCAAATTCTCCCGACAAAATTCTTCAATATTTTGCTCGCAGAATTGCTAGCAAAATCGGGCTGTGCCCAGTTCCAAGCCTACTTGCTAGTCCAACTGACTGGCAACGTGTGTGTGTGTGTGTTTGTGTGTGTGTGTGTGTGTGCGCGCGCGCGCGCGCGTGTGTGTGTGTGTGTGATGTGATGAGTTCATCCTGAAGTCTGACTCTCTCCCTTTCAAGTTCTATTTTACTACTCCCACTTGGTTTGTATGCTAGAGTCCATCAGAAGGGACTCTAGCCGTAATCACCAGCTGGTGCCTGTCCTAGCCGGCGGGGTATTGTGCAGTGATAGGAGTTTGAATGGAATTGAATCTCAATAAGATGATGATCAAGGTCTACTCTCCATCAAGACTTTCTTAGGGTTCCCTGAGAAAAAAGGCGATGACGGCTGTTGGGGGAATTCCCTAGTAGACTGTAGAGTAAGAATAAAAAATAAAAAATAAGAGCACTCTGATGTGCACATTACATCATGACACATAGTCATTACTATGTGCTGTCACTAAGAAATGAAAGATCAAGTAGTTTTTTCGTTGGTTCGAGGGAAAGATGCAAACGAGAAATAGTTTATATCAAGTGGTCTGTGTCAAAATTAATAACTCTGGAGTAGGTCACACAGGCATCAACAGCGTAACAGATGGCATGAATGCACGGTGCTACTGACACTGCATGCATGCATGGCTAGCTGAGCTTCACAGCACTGTACAACACTGTACACCAGGGCATGCCATGCATCTGCAGCACGCACTGCGCTGTACAGCAACGCATGCCATGCATCTGCAGCACGCACTGCGCTGTACAGCAACGCATGCCATGCATCTGCAGCACGCACTGCGCTGTACAGCAACGCATGCCATGCATCTGCAGCACGCACTGCGCTGTACAGCAACGCATGCCATGCATCTGCAGCACGCACTGCGCTGTACAGCATTGTACAGCATGCATGCATGCGTGCATTGTCATCATCGGCCAAAGGCCAAAGTACTTGCTATAGCGCTAGGCCAGCACACAACGTACCATGCCCGGCTCAGTGGTCAAGTACAGAGGTCCATATATGGGAAGGGAAAGAAGTGGCATTGCCCGTATACGAATGCAACGCAAGCAGAACGCACTGCGTGCACGGCCGTGTAGCCTTCGTCATCGCCTGGGCAACGGCTATGTTGGCATGGTTACAATGTGTCTGTGTGTGAGTGACTGTGATCACGGTGCCATACACATACACTCCAGAGGTAGAGCGCAATGCGGCGGGTGATGTTTGAGTATGCTTGCAATGCCCTGTAGCTGCTCACAGCCAATGGCCTCGGGGGAGAGTGTGCGGGGACTGAGCACTCTCGACGAGCACAGAAAGCAGCAACTGAGCTTGACAGCTTTCCACTAAGTCTAAGGTGAGTCAGAACTTGAATGAACTGGACAGGAAGCGACACAGCATAGAAGAACCCAACACAACACTGATGCTCACCTCTCATACATAGAGTCTCTCTCACTGCAAGGGGAACAATTACACCACTCCAGTGGTTAAAGGGGAAGTGCATCGATTTTTCGAGTAGGGTCCAGAAAAAAGACAATTTGATATCGGTTCAAATGGCATATCTCTCGCTTCCATACGATAAGCCAAACTTGCCAAATCGCCAATTGTATGCTCATGTTGCCATAGCGACCAGCGCAGTGATGACGTATGAAAGGCTTAGCTCCTCCACAGAGAAGGTCGATCACTGCAGAAATTGGTCATTTTCAATTTTCTTATTGTATTCACGATGTGAAAGAAGTGCTGTGTTCAATGCTGTTAGTGCCGTGAACTATTTATCGCCCTTCTCATGCATTTCCCTAGGCTGACTGTGCCTAGGAAATGGTTTCCTCCAGGACAAGATGCTTGGAATTCGCCATCTCTCCTGAGACATTTTCAGCAAACTTTCAAAAAAAAAAAAAATTCACGGTTCGCGTGAGACTCGGCTGGAAGCCGGGTTTTCCGCATCCGTAGGAACGCCACCACCCTTCAAGGATCAAGGCGCAGATGCAGCTCCTAAACTTTCAAACCTACGACATTATTTCATTCGTCAATCTCCACCACCCGTCGTCTCACCTGGCTTCAGAAGATGTTACGAGAGATAGGAGAGTCGCCAGGAAGCATCACATTCATCTTCAGGAAGTGGAAAGAGCAAGCGGCATGGTCCTTGGTTGGGGGAAATGCTGAACGTCTGATTTGTCCCAACCAAGATTTCAGCATTTTGTTCGTCACTATTTTCGCTTGTCTGCTGGTGTCTCCGCACTCCAGCTTTCTCCTGTCGGTGTCACGTCCCAGTACACAACCGAGAGGACTACTAACAAACAGTTCACTGCACTAACAGCATTGAACACAGCCCTTCTTTCATTTCGTGAATACAATAAACCAATTGAAAATGACCAAATTCTGCAGTGATCGACCTTCTCTGTGGTGGAGCTAAGCCTTTCGTACGTCATCACTGCGCTGGTCGCTATGGCAACGTGAGTATACAATTGGCCATTTGGCAAGTTTGGCTTATTGTATGGAAGCTAGAGATATGCCATTCGAACCAATATCAAATTGTCTTTCTTCTGGACCATACTCGAAAAATCGATGCACTTCCCCTTTAAACGTCCAATCCAGACCGCACACAAGCACAAGATCCTGACAACACATGCGCACAATCTCACCATGACAAACAGTGCTCCATGCACACTGAGGATGTGTGTGTGTGTGTGGGGGGGGGGGGGGGGGGCAAGACTACACTGGCTATCACAGAGGTCAAGTGACTGAGATTATTGCTGCAGTTGCATACCAGTAAGCATTGTGTGCAGTGGCAAACAATGAAAGTTAATTAACAGTGTTAGTTTTGTACAGAGATCTGAACGGCAAACCAACACACACACACACGCACACATGTACACGCACACACGCGCGTGCACACATACACCCCCCCCCACCCCCACACACACGTATACACATGCATGTCCCAACACATCACCACCCCACCTCTCAAGGTGGTTGGATTCTTTCACTCACCTAGGCTGGGCTATGGCTCGGCTGCTGTGGTGGCGGTGTCCGTGCTGGTTGCTGTGATGTTCTGATAAGCCGCTATCAGCTCACTCCAGCGTGTTGACTGGCGTGTGTACTCTTGAGAGTCCTGCGTGTGTTGTGTGTACGTATCCGTGTACACTGTGCTGCACGGTATGGGCGGTGGTGGGGTGGTGGGCAGAGCTATACACAAGCATATTATAGGTACACACACATACACACGTACAGAAACACCTTACAGGGGCGTCGGAAGGTAATTTAGGGTGGTAAGGTCAGCCATATGAGGTACAGTTTTACTTATTGGGAGGGCTGGCTCTGCTGAACATTTCCAAATTTAGAGTCCAAATCAGTGCTTTGGATTGATTCATGGGGTACCTGGGGGCAACAAGTGGTACGGTCATAACCATAGAGTGTCCGATGCCCCTGCCTTTTAAAACTAGTCATGCCCATCAGCAGAGGCGGTGATAGCAACCAGTAAACAATACAATCTCTCTTCCCACCGCTGCTGGGTGAACAATCGACTTTGCACAATACAAGTCATGATGCAAGCTGGCCCGCTGTGAGATCCCATCTCATGAACGGAGTAGCGTTCTAATGAACAGTGCTTGTCGATCAGTTATTGTCACACAGCCCATGCCGTTCATTGCGTGTCCTACTATGTAGGATGGCATAATAGCACCCGGCATTCTTTTATTCGTGAGTTAGATTTCACTGGTCAGTACGCTATAATTGAAGAAAGAAATCCAATACTGTAAGAGTTGAAAGTGTGATGAGTTTAGCGATTCAGTGCAAGATGTTCTCACTTTACAAAATTAATAATAGTGGGTAACGACCCTGCCACCACGCACCTGTCTTCTAATTCTCCAGTACAGAGGAGAGAAGGAATAACACACGTGTAACGTTTCTGGAGTCAACGATGAATTCTCGTCAAAACGCTAGACTTTGTGCCATGTTTAACTCTTAAAAGCTGTGTTCACAACTGGCGCGTGTACGCGTGAAACCACGCGTTTGTGCGTATTTTGCGTACGGAAACGCACCGAAATGGAAATTCCAACATGTTGGAATTTTCAGCGCGTATCAGGCGCGTACCAGCGTACATGCCAGTCACTTTGACTGGCGGGGTCAACAAATTAGTACTCGAAGGTGTCGCACGCGTTAAATACGACTTGGATTCCTGATTTTTGTGAAAGCCTGAGCGCGCATTTAGGCACGCATGAACCGCAAGCTTACTGCGTCCACGCGCCAGTTGTGAACACACCTTTACAGTGCAGTACAGTTTTAAATTGTTGCTCACCTTCACATATCCTGCCATCACCAGAGTACCCACTGCGACACGTACACAGGAACGACCCATTGGTGTTGATGCAGTGTGCCGTTGCGTTCACCGCGCAGTCGCTGCTGTTCCGCTCGCACTCGTCCACATCATGGCATTCAAACCCGTCGCCCTGGTAACCAGGAGAGCGGCAGAAGCAGGCGTACGCGCCCACGGTGTTCTGACACACGGCCAGCGCGCTGCAGTTGTGCAGCTGGGCACTCGTACTCGTAGCGCACTCGTTTATGTCCGAGCAGTTCGTGCCGGAGCCCTGGAACCCTCGGCTACACTCGCACTCAAAGCTCCCAAACGTATTCGTGCAGCTGGCCAGCGGATGGCAGTCATGTAGCGCTGCCACACACTCGTCCAGGTCCCGACACTCTGCCACACCATCACCATAGTAACCCAGCCGGCAGAAGCACAGGTGCGAGCCAACGCTGTTGACGCAGGTGGCGTTGTCATGGCAAACATGGCTGCCGGCCCGGCACTCGTCAAAATCGGAGCATTGCAGGCCGCTCCCCGTGTAACCACTTTCACACTGACATTGGAACGACCCAACGGTATTGGAGCAGTTGGCCTTGCTATCACACGGCAACTGAAGACATTCATCTTGATCTGTACATGCCGTGCCATTGCCGAAGAATCCTACACGACATTGACACACAAACGAACCCGGAGTGTCCGAGCAGTCGGCGTTCACGTCACAATCGTTCAGACTCGCGTCCGCACATTCGTCAACGTTGGAGCAGTGCGTCCCGTTACCTTGGAAACCTTCGGCACACACGCACACGTGCCCACCCAGCGTGTCCGTGCACCTGGCGTCGTCATGACAAACATGGCTGCCCGCGGAGCATTCGTTGACGTTCGCACACCGACGTCCGTCACCGCTATAGCCAGCCTGGCATGTGCACATGTAGCCGGGCGCCATGTTGCTGCACGTCGCCATGGCAGCGCAGTCGTGCACGCCCAGCGCACACTCGTCCACGTCCGAGCAGTGGGTCTGGTTGCCCTGGTAACCGGGCAGACAAGTGCAGAAGTACGAGCCAGCGGTGTTAGTACAATTGGCGAGCCCCGTGTGGCAATTGTTCAGCTGTGGCGTAGCACACTCATCCCTGTCCTGACAGGAGAAGGCATCGGCTTGCTGGTACCCAACAGGGCACAAACACTGGTAGTTAGCATAGGTGTTGTTGCACAGGGCCGGCGCTGTACACCGACTCTGTCCATTGTCACATTCGTCAATATCCACGCAGACCACTCCCGTGCCGGTTAGCCCCGAGCCACAGCGACAAGCGTGACTGCCGTTGAGATTTACGCAGACGGCGTCGGCATGACAACTGTTCAAGCTCTGGATTCCACACTCGTTGATATCTTCGCACGAGACGCCATTGCCGCTAAATCCCGCCGTGCAACCGCAGCCGAATCCACCGACAGTGTTCGTGCACACGGCGTGCTGGTGGCAATTGTGTGAGCCGAGTAGACACTCGTTCTCGTCCTGGCAGAGGAATCCATTACCGGAGAAGCCGCTATCACAGCTGCAGGTGAATGAGCCGACGGAGTTCTGGCATGTTGCAAACACGGAGCACGGTGACTGTATACACTCGTCATCATCCCGGCACGTAAACCCGTCGCCACGGTAACCAGAGTTACACAGACAGCTGTATGTGCCGTGGGCATTGTAGCAGGTGGCGTTGGCATCGCACCCGTGCAGCGCCCTCGTGTCATCCTCGCACTCGTTCAAATCATCACAGTGAGTCCCATTGCCTGTGTGTCCCGCCCTGCACACGCACACATGGCCGCCGAGGGAGTCCGTGCACGTGGCGTTGTCATGGCAATTATGGCTGCCGTCCCGACACTCGTCCACGTTGCCGCAGTGGACGCCGTCGCCCGCGTAACCATGGAGACAAGCACACCGGAAGCCGCCGGGGACGTCACTGCAGGTTGCCATGGCGCTGCAGTTGTGCGCCCCGGTGAGGCACTCGGCAATGTCGGCGCACTGAAGACCGTCTCCCGTCCAGCCGTCGCGGCACACACACTGATAGCTACCCGGAGTGTCCACACACGCCGCATTCGCATCACAGAGGTCCGCCGCCGTCATTGTCATAGCAGCAGTGCTGTCATTGGTTGACTGCTGCGAGGCGAGACATTCATCCACGTTAATACAGTAGGTACCATTGCCTGCGTAACCACGGAAACACGAGCAGTTGTACGCACCTATCGTATTCACACAGTGCGCCGACGGACTGCACTCAAATGTGCCTTCCAGACATTCGTTAGCATCGAAGCACACCTCGCCCAAACCGTAGAAGCCCAGCCGGCATTCACAGCGGTGCGAGCCATGCGTGTTGAAGCAGTTAGCGTCGGCATGACAACCGTGAAGCGATGCGTTTTCACACTCGTTCACGTCTTCGCAGACTGTTCCGTTGCCATGGAAACGAGGGTTGCACGCGCACGCGTAGGAGCCGATGACATCTGTGCATGTGGCATCATCGTGGCACACTGGCGGTGCTTGGAGACATTCGTTGATTTGCGCGCACGATGTGCCGTTCCCAGAGAATCCGACCTGGCAGGCACACGCGTAGCTACCGATGGTGTTTGCACACACGGCGTTCTGCGAACAGTCGTGCAGCGCACCACCGGTGCTTTCGCACTCGTCTTGATCGACACACGTGATGTTGTGTCTCACCGTGTCAGCATCACCACTGCTTGGGAGAGTTGTAGTGGGTATGTTCCCAGTAGTAAGCTCATAACCCTGCGAACACGCGCAGTCAAACGAACCCAGTGTGTTGTGACAGACGGTATTGGCGCCACAGAACACAGAAGTACATTCATTGATATCACTGCATTGCAATACACCATCACCGCCAAATCCCGCAAGACACGTACACTCGTAACTACCAGCCGTGTTCCGACACGACGCGTTGCCATGGCAAACACGGCTGCCGCCGGCGTCGACGGCGGCACACTCGTCCAGGTCCTGACAGTGGGTCCCGTTTCCGTGAAAACCTGCGTCGCAGGTGCAGTCCCAGGCGGGCGGTGAGTTTGTGCAGGTGGCATTGGGACTGCAATCGTCCAGTCCCAGTTGACAGTGCTGTACGGCCATGCATTGCAGACCATCACCTGTATACCCAGTGTTGCACTGACACACATACGATCCTGGATTGTTTGTACACGTCGCGGCAGACAAACTGCAACCGCCGTTCGCCACAGCACACTCGTCGGCATCCGAGCAGTTCGTCACACCGTCGCCACGGTAACCATTCAAACACTCACAACGGTAGGAGCCTATGATGTTCACGCAGTGTGAGTTAGCAGCCGTGCACTGCCCAGGCGTGAAGCATTCATTCTGGTCCTGACAAGTGAATCCATCTCCCTGGTAGCCAGGCAAGCACGAACAGAGAAAACTACCCTGTACGTTGGTGCAGACGGCATTCGTGTTGCACGTACCGGGCATGCATTCGTTTATATCTGTGCAGTTGTGAAAACCATCGCCGCTGTATCCACGGCGACAGCTGCAGGAGAACGCCCCCAGCAAGTTCGTGCAATCGGCCCCCCTAGCACATGCTAGTGTTTCAAACAATGGCGACGATGTCGATGGCATACACTCATTGATATCCTGACAGAGAAAGCCATTGCCTGTATAGCCAGAGTGGCAGGTGCATGTAAAACTACCGCCGCTGTTGGAACACGTGGCGTTGCTATCACATGGCGATGATGTCATGCATTCATCAATGTCCATACACTCTGTGCTGTTCGGCAAACGAGCCGATCCATCGCCATCGTCGCCGATACCGGACATTAATACTTCCACATACCCCGTCATGCACGTACAATTATACCCACCGACGGTGTTGAGACAGTCGGCGTTTGCCATACACGGCGGGGACGCGGACGACGACATCATACGGCATTCGTCGGTATCGTTGCACTCGGCTCCGTTACCATGGAAACCAGCCGAGCAAGTGCACCGGTACGAACCGGGCGCGTTACGACAGTTGGCATGGCGATGGCACGGCGAGAGTAGACATTCGTCAATATCCGAGCATGACCGCCGGCCATCACCGCTGTACCCTTGTGAGCATTGGCATGAATACGATGCGTACACGTTTGTGCATTCAGCATTAGCATGACACGCAGATACCTGTGTTGTACCATTGGCATCAGGCAGGGTGCTTACTCCTGTTGTACACTCGTCAACATCCGCGCAGCTGGAGCCGTTGCCCGTCAGGCCGGAGTTGCACGTGCACACGTACCCGCCGTCCGTGTTCGTGCACGCCGCGTCGCTATGGCACACGTGTGTGCGTGTCAGGCATTCGTTCTGATCAACGCACGCCGACGCGTTGGTAGCGTGCCGGTCGAAACCAGACGAGCACTGGCAGCGAAACGATCCGACAGAGTTGATGCATACGGCGTTGTCTTGACAACGGGCAGTCTGCCGATGACATTCATCAATGTCAGAACAAGCTAACCCACCGCCTTGAAATCCCGTGACACAGCTGCAGTTATAACTCCCCGGAGTATTGAGACAGGTGGCGTTGGCGTGACACGCATGCGTTCCCGCAGCACATTCGTCCCGATCCGCGCAGCCGAACCCGTCGCCGACGAACCCCGCCGCGCACACACAGTCGTAGCTGCCCGGCGGTTGGTTCAAGCAGAATGCGCGTGCATGGCACGCATGCGTGTTCAGCATGCATTCGTCAATCTCACTGCACTGCTGCCCAGTGCCCGTGTATCCTGCGATACACTGGCATGCATACGATCCAGGCGCATTGATGCAGACGGCGTTGCTATGACAATCATGGCTGCCGTCGGTTCCGTTGCCGCAGGACTCGGACGGGCTGCACTGGACACACTCGTTGGCATCCCGACACGTCGTACCGTTGCCAAGGTAACCAAAGTGGCAGCTGCACGAGTGCGACCCAGGAGGGCTGTTGGTGCAATCGGCGTTTGCGTCGCACAGGTGCGTGTTTATCGCACATTCGTTCAGATCCGTGCACTGAAAACCATCACCCGTATATCCGGCATTGCACGTGCACATATGGGCACCAGCGGTGTTCAGACATTCGGCATTGTCATGGCAACCGCCTCGGTCTGAGCCCACACATTCGTCGATGTCGGAGCAGTTCACACCGTCACCATGGTAACCAGGCAGGCAAGAGCAGCGATACGAACCGGCCGTGTTTGTGCACTGCCCGTTGTTGACATGGCAACGGGGTGGTGATCCGGGCGCGAGGTCGAGGCATTCATTGATGTCCGCACACAGCAGTCCATCACCTGTGAACCCACTGTAATGAGAGTGGTGGTCAGAGACATGGGGAACACAACAGAAAGCACTCAGCAATCCATCGCCTGTGAAACCACTGTTATGAGAGTGGTGGTCAGAGACATGGGGAACACAACAGAAAGCACTCAGCAGTCCATCGCCTGTGAAACCACTGGAATGAGAGTGGCCAGAGACATGGGAAAACAACAGAGAGCAGAGCAGAGTGCATGCAGTGCATCAGTGTGAGTTGAGAAACAATTCGTAATCTTTTCACAGTGCAAAAAACCCAGTGCTGCTCAATGAAATCCAGCCGCGTCATTCAAGAACGCGTCGGGCGTTGCGCAGCCCTAGACCTGCCAACACTGGGCTGCGAAATGGTGCAAGGCGCACACTTGAGTGACACGACTGGATTTCATTGAGCACTGAGCACTGTAGAGGGTGACACACTTACATGAGACACTTGCAGGAGAATGCTCCCTCCACATTGGAGCACACTGCGTCGCCATGGCAATTGTGCACACCAGTAGCACACTCGTCCGCGTCCTGACAGTTCGTTCCGTTACCAAGGAAACCAGTTATGCACATGCATTCGAAGTTTCCCGGCGTGTTTCGGCAGCTGTGAGCAGAGAACAGTGTACAAGCAAAGATACATCAGTGCACCTGCACATGCTTTCAACACCACAAGTGCAGCAGCGCTGCTGGTCAATTATACCCGATCCCATGAATACTGTAGTGTCGCGTATAAAAGCATGACCCGTATAAAAGCATGACCTGTATAGATGCATGACCAGCATAGAAGCATGACTCGAATAGAAGCTGATTTTTCTAAGCGCGCCGTGACACAGCAGCACGATTTGAATAGAAGCCGCTCTCTGCAAAGTACATATACACGTACATGCGTGGCAGTATGTACTGCACAGTGTAGACTGATGATGTTGACGTAGAAGCATGTTTTGAAGAGAAGCATAACTTGAATAGAAGCATGGTTCGAATCCCGGCTTAAACGGTCGTAAGCACCTGCTTTTATACGCGACATTACGGTATGGCATCTACTAGTATTTGAAATGTGCCCCATTGTACCCCGTGACACGTCCCTGACACGTCCCTGCTTACCTGGCAAACACATCACAGTCATGCATAGCCGTGGAGCACTCATCAACATCAGCACACTGTAAACCATCACCTGAGTAGCCTGGGGTGCAGGAACAACTGAATTGGGTGTGCACATACACATACACACACACACACACACACACACACACACACACACACACACACACACACACACACACACACACACACACACACACACACACACACACACACACATGTACGTACACACAAACACAAACGCACACACACACATGTACGTACACACAAACACACACACACACACGTACAAACACACACGCTGATGCACTCACTTGAGCTAGTGCATGGCTGTGCTACGGCTTTGCCATAGCATCTAATAGTAACCGATGATGTAATCTCGAAATCTCTATAGTCATTAGTCAGTGTACAGCACAGTGAGACCTTGAACACACATACAGTATGTATGCACTAGATATGCTGTAAATCGGTAATCAACGATTTTCTTGCGGATGGCAAGGGATCCGGATAAAAGAGGACTGGATAAGCGAGGTCTGACTGTACACCATTGTATGACAGTCTGACTTGAATAACAGCCGCGTGTTTGCATGCAAGCCGCGTGATGTGAACAGACTGCTGAATGCAGTTTACATCATTCATGATTACGAGGTCCCGAACTTTAACGTTACTGGACTGGAAAGTTCAGATAAGTAGTTCTCTGCTTGTTAGTTTCATCTTGGCACATTTTCCCACCTTGGTTGTAAATTTATCTAATTTCTTGTACCGTGACGTTTTTCATTTTTGTCGCTATGGCACTGATTTATTTTTTGTTTTCTCTACAAGTGCCCATGAGCTCTAATCTGGTTAGAAAGGAGGAGCAAAGCCGGTTACCGGTTAGTGAGACCTACCAACTACACTCAGTCTTGTAGTGCACTCGGCCGACCTGAAGACTCGGCTTCATAGTGAACTCGTAGAAGCACCAATATCATGGGAAAAGAGGAAATGGAGAAGGGCAGAAGAATGCTAGGTGGGACAAGCATGAATGAAAGCGAAACACAATGGCTTGTGTAAAAACTTACTAAATAGCACAAAGGTGAAATGACTCAATAGAGAGTTTTACTCTCCTCCTCACCCTACCTGTATGATCCAGCAGTGTTTGTACAGCTAGCGACCATGTGACAGTTATGACTGCCTGACGCACACTCATCCACATCCACACAGTCCGTGCCATTACCCGCATAGCCGCTAGCGCAGCGACAATCGTAGCCGCCCGCCGTGTTCAGGCAGGCAGCATTGGCATGGCAATCATGGCCGCCCTCCAAGCACTCGTCGTCGTCGACACACGATTGTCCATCCCCATTGTAACCACCAATGCAGGAACATGCATAGGAACCAGGGGTATTCATACAAATGGCATTGTTATGGCATGGGCTGCCACTGATGGGATTCAAACATTCGTTGACCTCCGTACATGATGTGCCATTGCCTGCAGAGAACGCACACATGGTGTGGTACCGGAGGCAAAGCCGAGTCAGAGCAAGCAATACTGGTAACCATGGCAGACAATTTGGCTAGCGCCGGTGACCTAATAACTGCAGCATTTACATACCGGGTAGGCTAACAGCATCGTGAACACCTGATTATACGGGGCTTGAGCCAGCAACCATTTGTTTACAAAGCACCGCACACACATGTGGTACGGTGGTGCCCCAGCACTTGCCTGTGTATCTTCCACATCAGTACACTCACCAACATATCCACGCCCACAGCTGCAGTCAAAGCCACCCGCAGTGTTGTTACACAGTGCGTTGCCATGACAATCATGGCCGCCCAACGCACACTCATCCAAATCCAGACACTCGGCGGCGGTTCCGGAGCGCACGCTCTCCGCGAAGCCTTGCGCGCAGACGCACGTGAATCCGCCTTCGTAGTTTACGCACATTGCGTTCTCCTGGCATGCATCACCATCGGCGTTGCTGCTGCTACCACCACCATTGCCACTGATCAAACATTCGTCCACGTCGTCGCAATCCGTACCGTTACCGGCGTAGCCAGGGAGACAGGAGCACGTGTACGCGCCCGGCTGGTTCTGGCAGGTGGCGTTGCTATGGCAATCATGGCCGCCGGTGGCACATTCGTCACGATCTTGGCACTGGACACCTAGAGTATAGGACAAGAACGGCAAGTACACACACAGCAGAATGCTGCTAGACATGATTCATACGGTATATAAAGGGCAATGGTGGAGGAGTTGGTTGGGACATGAGTAGGGCGGTCTGTCAATGCACAGCGGCGGTGTATGCTGGACTGGAGAATATCAACAAAAATAGCACCAAGCCACGTTGGTAGATTGCAGTGCAAAATGTCCACAGGTGCTTGACAGTATTCGACAAGTCAGAGACCATACCTTTTAGTTCATTACTATCTCAGAGAAGACCTCTCCGACCATTCCTCTCCGACCATTCCTCTCCGACCATTCCTCTCCGACCATTCCTCTCCGACCATACCTCTCCGACCATTCCTCTCCGACCATACCTCTCACACCATTCCTCTCCGACTATACCTCTCACACCATTCCTCTCCGACCATACCTCTCCGACCATTCCTCTCTGATCATACGTTTTAAATTTCAGCATAATCGAGGCATTTTCTGTGACAGACCCTATGCACAAGCCATATACTAGTACACTGAGTCTTGTTCCCCTCGCTCCCTTGATATTGTGTTCTCCACTTACCATTTCCCATGTAGCCCTCATTGCACGCACACAGGAAACCCGGCTCCGCGTCTGTACATGTAGCATTGTCATGGCAACCGTGCAGCATTTCCATGCACTCGTCAACGTTTGTGCAGTTGTCCTGGGCACTGTTGGCACGGTAACCTGCAGGGAAGAACCAGAGGAAGACAATATGTTGTTACTGTAAGTCTACATATTTTCGGCCCATTCAAAGTTCGTCCTCCCAGGGCTTAAACACATTTCGGCCGCATAGTACTTCGAGTAGTAGTATTCTTTTATTTATAGTGGAGAAACCAAAACAGGGGATGCCTAATAACAATGGACCGACTGTCGCATCAAATGTTCGGCCTCCCCGGGCTAAAACACATTTCGGCCGCATCACATTTTCAGCCTGTACTGCTGCCACCTGCATACACTGCCACAGGGGACATTGGAAAACAAATTTTCGGCCAAACATGACCAGGCCGAAAATAGCCGAAAATAAATATGCGCCGAATATTTGTAGACTTACGTAGTTGATTTGACTACCTTGTGAAGCATGTAGGACTGGCATAGGTATTACATGCCAACCACCTCGATTTGGCCGCTACCGTCCCCGATATCGAGGGTGGTAATAGGCACCCTAAGTACATTTGCCGCACACCTCACGGCTACAATTGTATACATTTTCATACCTAGGTACAGTATGCCATTGTGCCGATCTCAGGTTTGCAAAGGTTGGCAGGCATGTTGGTTGCAAGGTCCAACTTGCAAATGTGATGCGACTTCCTGCTAAGACTACTGCACTATCGAAACAGTCACGGCGATTTCGCCGAGAAGCGGGCCAGCCAAGGCTTGACCAGGCAAGCCAGGCAGATCAGCCAGTGCAGACAGACCAGATAGTGTCACCTGCAGAGCTTTATAGCACCTACACCCTCTTTGCAGTGTGCACTATGTTTTTGTTTTCGCTATTCTCTTCTATTCTGTGTAGGCATGTGCACTTTCATAAAAACAATTTAAAACAAAAACAGTCCGCACCTGCTTCACATGAGCAGAAGTAACTGCCGGGCATATTGTTACACAGTGCATTGACGGGGCACAGGGCGGTCGTGTCTGTACCACCACCACCACCGCCAGTACCAGTACCAGTATGTGCCTGCTGACACTCATCCACGTCCACACACTGCGTGACTCTGCCATCCCCACTGTACCCACTCCTGCACTGGCACGTGAAAGACCCGATGGTGTTCGTACAGTTGGCGTTCTGCTGACAGTCGTGCACGCCCACGGCACACTCATCCACATCTGCAGGTGTAGGAGGCATAAGACGGGTACAAGTACGTATGTAAGACCAGGACTGACGGAAGCAGTTTTTGATTGGTTCGGCCATACCCTATCCTTTCATACTTTGTGTACAATATGGCACCCCAGCCTTTCATACTGTGTGTACAATATGGCAGGTACATGTACACACATGACAGAGTTGGTCCGACCATGGCCTGACCAACCGGACCGGTTCCACCGGACCTGAAGACAGTGCTACACATTGGATAACATGCAGGTTGAGTAGTGAGCACCAGCATAACGGCACCACTCCTACTCCTACTAAGGTGAACAGTGAATCAACAGGCACATGCATGCCCACACCCTGCCGTGTCCAATATGCCCACACCCTGCCGTGTCCAATATGCCAACACCCTGCCGTGTCCAATATGCCAAGACTGGTTGCAGCGAAGTATCGGAAATTGAGACACTTTGATTTCCAGCTAGCATGTTGTTACATTCCTGCTTACTGTGCTACACACCAGGTGATTCTGTGTTATGCTTGATTAGTGACCACGTTACTTTCACGTACATACCACGCTAAAGATGAATGTGTGTACCAGGGTGTGCCAGGGGTGTACCCGGGGTGTACCAGGAGTGTACCAGGGGTGTACCAGGGGTGTACCAGGGTATACCAGGGGTGTACCAGGGGTGTGTCAGGGGTGTACCAGGGGTGCGTCAGGGGTGTACCCGGGGTGTACCCGAGGTGTACCAGGAGTGTACCCGGGGTGCACCCGGGGTAGAGTTCCTACAGCAAACCTCCACTATTGTATGAAGCGTGTACCTTGGCAGCAGCTTGAGCTGAACGAAATGTCGTCAATGGCAATGTCGTTTCCAGCTTGCAATGTGTTGGGTGCAATCACTGTGAACATCAGCTGTGTGCGTGTGCATGCAAACAAAGGGACAAACAAAAGAACAAACAAAATGACAGACGGACAGACAGACAGACAGACAGGGGTGCCCATATGAATACGGAAAAGTCAGTCTTTTTCCCTACCCATCATCACACTTCTGTGCATACGGAGTTACTCAGTACATGTGCAATAAAACCTGCCCTAACCGAACGCCCCGCTTGGTGCAGCGGAAACTGTCCTGATATGACAAGACTCCGCTTGATCCAGGGATGCACGTTCGATCCACTGCACCTTGGTGCACTGATGCAAATTTGTCTGATCAATACAGGATAGGATTCGGCTTGGTACAAGACCCGGCAAACACAAGTCATACTGTACCTGGAATGTCTGTCCGTTGAAAGCAGGCAAGGCCACTATTGCTGGCATCCACTGATCGCCCTGATGTCCCGTCTTGCTGAAGATAACACTGGTTGTCTGGTTCAGTGTGATACTGACGTTGAGTGTACCGATGTTGGAACCTTGCATGTGAAGGTAGAATATTAGACTGTAACGGAAAAAGGCAACAATGAGGGTAAGGAAAAACAAGATAAGCAAGTGACTGTAAAAGGCTTTCAACACACGCCAAACAGAGTACAGGTAATACCGTATTTGGGAGCTACAGCCATTATATAGTTGCAGAGTGGTTCAGCCAGAGCCAGCGGTTCAGCTGCACTAACTGATACACCTGTGTGCCACCATCACAACCGTGACATTCTTGTCACGTCATGCAATGAGATATTGCTAGTGCATGCTAGGCGTACACACACATGCACACACACATGCACACACACACACACACACACACACACACACACACACACACGCACATACACACACGCACACTCACGCACACACACACACGCACACACACACACACACACACACACACACACACACACACACGCACACACACACACACACACATACACAAACAAACACACACAAACACACACACACATTATAATTATCAAATACCTGCAAGGATTTGGTATATTGGCTGACGTTGTCATGTACATGGCTGACAGAAGACTGGCTTGTGTGTTGGCTGGCAAGTAATTACCCTCCGCATACATGAAGTGACCTACGGCAGAATCACAGTGCAAGAACATCACCATTGCAGTCATAAAATATCAACTCATCACCCATTGAGCTAAACAACAAAGAGGGGACGGGAGGGGAGTGGTATTGGATCTCTTTAGCCCGAGACGCGTAACTCATTGCCTAGGTCGTAGTCAGCATACTCCTGTCACCACACCAGCATATGGCCGGCAGAGGTACTACATAGTAAAAAAACCCTGTGAAGATGCGACTGGAGTTATGGTGGTATATGGTCACCACACAATATATGTGCGAGCTACACCCCTGAGCTCCAACTGTATCTACCATACAAAACAGGCAGATAGGCTGATGATTGCGGGTGTGGTTCACAAGCCAATCTCCACCTCAAACACATTGGACACTTCACCACAGATGTGTTCTTTATCATTCATCTCAACATTGTACCCGGCCCATTCACATCCTTGGCACACCTTCCCACAGTCGGGCCATCATGAACAGGGCGTACTCTGGACATCAGCAAGCCATTGGAAACGGAAATTCTGGCAACGAAGGAAACACAAGTCTTTTCACTTCACCTCCGATCCGCAATACACGATCCAAGCAATGGTTGTACGTGGTGTAGTCCAGGGCTGTTCGTGTGTCGCGGGTTGGAGGTGTAGTGAAAAGATGACAAAGCTGCAATGGAGCTTCAAAGTTCTTAAAAAGACGACACAAGTACAAGCGAAATTGATGACAAACTCACCAGCGCCAGTTTTCACCGTATTGTCAATGAGCGGTCCAGTCTGTGATGTCGGTGTGCTGCCGGACACACGGAACCAGTCGAACTGGTCGTTCTGCGACTGCGTGAAGTAGTTGTGATTCGCTTCAAATGTCTCCAGTCCGGCCAAGCACACTGTACATGTATGTGAACACAGGCATTCACAGAGTGAAGGTCCCCGGATTGAGGGAGAGAGAGAGTGAGAGAAAGCGGGCAGTTGTGAAGGAAAGCTGGAACCGGGACAGGGAGGGTTACCGATGTGAAGAGAAAAATCAATATTGTACAATGCGGCTGAGGAAGAGCTATAGGTAAAGTGCATGATTCAATTCAGCTCAACGTGCCCTGCTCGAGGACATTGTGATCACAGACAACAGCGAGTAACATTCATATATCAACTGTCAATCCTTACCATGTTGCAAGACTGGTGGAGGAATGACAGTTTCTGCGCAGCATATCAGAGGAAGAACAAAACACGACACAGTATTGAGATTTGAGACCTCCGTACCCTCGTGACAAAGCCTGTCAAATTTGAACATCCACGCCTGCCAGCAGTACGAGTCCACGCCTGCCAGCAGTACGAGTGTGTGAGCTGTGTATGGCCATGTACTAGAGGTGGAAGCTACTGGTGTGGACAGTGAAATTCGTTGAGAAGTCAAGCGGCCACGCCGGGTGCTGGCCTGGCAGCCGTGAGCACTGCTGGTCCATGTTTACAGTATGTACGTGAACTACAGTGCATGTACGCGCTAAGGCAGTAAGGTCGCCGACCCTGTTCATCCTATCACATTTCAATGTGCACGACAGTCGACAGTACTACCGTAGTGAACTGGTCTGAGAGCTACCCAGGATGTGTACCCATCATGCATAGAACAAGGAAGCGCTCGCGCTCTGAATGGTGGCACGGTTATTGTTGAAAGGGGTGTGATCAAAAGGTTTTTGATTTTTTGATATTACTATATTTTCAAGCATTCTCCCTGAGAGGCAAATAGATGCCTATCGAAGGGAGTCTCCTGGGGAAAGGAAGTGAAGGTAGCTGTTATGACTCGGAGAGGGAGGAGGGGACATCACAAGGTGAAATAATAAAACAGGTGAAAGAGCGCACAGTGCCCCGCTACGTCCCTTTGGTTAGAACCCTGCCGTGCATGCAATGCACTCAATGAACACAACTATCTGTTTATACGAATGACCTATGTTAACAGCAGCACTGCCGTTTCCTAAGAACTCTCCAACTCCACTGCAGCTCTTTCTTTGCACTTGTAAACACCTTCATTCCCTGAACAGGCTCTCAGCTGCACAAAACGAATGTGAGGACTGCTAATATTTCACCCTTTGGGCATCATCAGGACATGGCGAAATACTGGCAGCTGTTTCATTCCTCTTGTGCAGCTGAAAGTCTGTTCGGGGGGGGGGGGGGATGGAGGTGTTTACAAGCACTGTATAGACCCACAACAGCATGGTGTTCATTACCCAAGCAGCACTCTGATGTGAAGTAGAAGTCGTCGATTGCAATGTCTCCAAACTTTCCACTGCCGACGACACCATCGAAAGCCAGCTGGAGTGCAAGTAAAGAACCAGACGACAGAGTAGCATGGTTATATAATGCTACCACAACTAGTAATGTGTCAGTGACCAATGGATAAGACTCAGCAACTGTACAGTAGATACATGTGCATGCACAGCAGCCATGTTACCAATGACAGTGCATGTCTGGTGATGGTAGATCAGGGGGTTGCAAGACAGGAGGAGGAGGAGGAGGAGGAGGAGGAGGAGGAGGAGGGAGGAATAGGAGGAGGAGGGAGGAATAGGAGGAGGAGGGAGGAATAGGAGGAGGAGGAGGGAGGAGGAGGGAGGAGGAGGAGGAGGAGGAGGAGGAGGAGGAGGAGGGAGGGAGGGAAAGAGGGAGGAGGAGAAGAAGGAGGAGGGAGAAGGAGGAGAGAGAAGGAGGAGGGAGAGAAGGAGGAGTAGTAGTAGTAGGAGGAGGAGGAGGAGAAGGAGAAGGAAAAGGGAGAGAAGTATGAGGAAGAGGAAGATGAGGGAAGGAGGAGCAGGAGGAGGAGGAACACGTTGAATGATCTGTGAGAAGCCTGACGTCTACAAGAAATTGTAATGTCAGTATCACATCACCATTCTCTACACTACAGCATGTCCTGTACCTGGAATGTGTTGTTTGTGCTCATGGGTATCCTTGCTTCCAACCAATCACTGCCTTGCATTCCCTGCCGTGTCCACACTGTCTGTGATGTCATTGCTCCACTCGTCGATGACAGTTGTAGCAGACGCACGGTCAAGCTGCCAATCTACAAGCACCACAATCAGCAGACCCCTGTGATGTTCACCACATGTGTGGTTATTTTACGAATAAGGTGGAACAAAATAAATAAACAATAATTGCAACTCCGAGTTTCACGCCTTGAGGACTAAACCGTCATTGTATGGCTATTTTATGTGGCTTCTCAGATATACACTGGGTAAGTTCAGTTATGGAGGTTATGCGAGTAACATCATCTTGGTGAGTCATCGGAACCGCATATAGGCTCTATGTATACAGCGCGAGTCGGCGGTTTCCATGGTTTCGCTTGAGCTAGTGCATTTGCCAAAGCGTCTCAAATTGCATAACCGCTATACACTGAAGTAAGCCCAGTTACGCACTGGATTGGCTAAGCATTATTGTATGGTTGCGCTTGGTGAAATCCGATCCAAAGTGCAGAGCTGGCGCCTTGGACACGTTCTGATTACATTATTGTGTTTGTACATGTGTATGTCCGGCCGCATTCGTGCCACTTCCAGGCCGTCAGGGGCGTGCAAGTTGAGGACGATAAGTATGCGTGTTGGGTCGGATTTCACCAAGCACAACTGTACTTCAAGTATCACTAGTGCATGTATTCTTACCTCTGACCCAAACATGCTATACCAGAAGACTGCACTGCACAAGCCAGGACTGCTCGACGATGTCATGCGATATGACGGTGACATCATCGTTGCGCGATCACCAGGCTTCCGTGGCGATGATGACTCAATGTAGGCGAATATGCCGCCCGCCGTCCCCGTGGTGTGGTCATGTTTGGGCCCAGTGACCAGAGTCGACGTCTCTTCATTGGTGAGAAGCCAGTCGAATGTATCCAGTGGTGGTTGAGCTTGCGTGAAGCTATGCCAGCCATTTTGAAACGTGACTATCCTGGGATTGGTACAGCCTGAAGATTGTACACGACGCAGAGCAAGAAACAATACAACATAACCACTGATCGGGTTTACCTGCGCCTCCTGCGCCTCTCTTGTCCTGCTACCTCGTCAACTGATGGAAACCTGTGTTGAGCAGTTTTGAAGCCGACACCATGGCGTACATTGTAATTGGTTGCCAGATATGACTAGTGTCTGCTTCCATCGCCTTATCCAGATTTCATCTACAAGAAGCAAACGTGTGTGTGTGTGTGTGTGCATGCATGCGTGCGTGCGTCCGTGTGCGTGTGTGTGTGTGTGTGTGTGTGTGTGTGTGTGTGTGTGTGTGTGTGCGTGTGTGCGTGTGTGCGTGTGTGCGTGCATGTGGTGGAGGGTAGGAGGTGCATGGCGTTGTCATAGGTAGAGGCTAAGCCGTGGGGATAGAGGCTAAGCCGTGGGGATAGAGTTGCTGGACATTCAGCACATGACTGCCACATGATGTCGGCCATGTGGGTTGCAACTCCACTCAACCTCATGTGTCTATGGGTTACATGCTGTCGGCCATGTTGGTTCCAACTCCACTCAATTCCTGCATCCATGGGTTACTTAACACAGTCTACATGTGAACAGACAGGAATTGTGTTCCACTGCGGGGACCTTACCATTCGGTATATTATTGCAGACGCACAGACGTGTCGAAGTTCCCACCGGTGAAACGGTGCAGTTCGAACAACACACGTCTGTCCCACCTATCCGATGTACTGCCCCCGGCGATGTGGACAATGCGCACCCTCCGCACACCGACCCTACTAGACACGGTGTTAGTGCAGCGTTCACTACTGCACAACACAGCATGGACACAACACGCACACAACACAGCATGCACACAACACGCACACAACACAGCATGGACACAACACGCACACAACACAGCATGGACACAACACGCACACAACACGCACACAACACGTACACAATATGGACACGGTATGAACACAGCATGGGCACAGTATGAACACAGCATGGGCATAGCATCATGGGCATAGCATTGGCATAGCATGGACACAACATGGGCATAGCATCATGGGCACAACATGGACACAACATGGACACAACATGGACACAATGAATGAAACAAAAACAGCAGAACAGATAACAAGAGTCAGAGCTTTGTAACATGGAAATTGTGGGCACAAGTTATGCGATCGAGTCCACCAACTAAACCAGATTTTGAACAGTCAGACATGCACAATCTAGCACAAAACTGACAAGGAGTACTGAGACATTCCACGGCAAGAAACCCCCATTCCATGCTACAATTTTTTTCCTTGGCTCACCATCTGAGTTCGTAAAGAGTCAGATCGTCCTTCTTTACAGGAAAAGGGAGCTGAGAAAGTCAAATGTCAGGTAAAGCTGCATAGGATACTCAGGTCTCCCACCTTTTTTGCCAGTGTGTGCGTGTGTGTGTGTGTGTGTGTGTGTGTGTGTGTGTGTGTGTGTGTGTGTGTGTGTGTGTGTGTGTGTTGGTACATGGTGTGTGTATGTATGTGTGTGTATGTATGTGTGTGTATGTGTGTGTGGGGGGAGGGGGGAGAGGTGCGTGCGTGTGTGTGTATGTGTGTGTGTGTGTGTGTGTGTGTGTGTGTGTGTGTGTGTGTGTGTGTGTGTGTGTGTGTGTGTGTGTGTGTGTGTGTGTGTGTGTGTGTGTGTGTGTGTGTGTGTGTGTGTGTGTGTACCAGGCTAAAAATAGTGGCGGTCAATTCATCAGCCTTGCAAGCAGTTGAATGGTGTAATCCCAGCACAAGTTGCTATGTCTAACATAGCTGTTCAATATCCTCGCTTCCGCGATGGGCAGGTCTGAGGTCTGAGGTGTGTGTATTATTATTATTATTCTTATGAAATGACCCAAAGCCAGGCAATATGCCTATCGAGGGTATAATGTGTTCATGAGTGGTACCAGCTTCAGAATACTAGTATATGTACTGCTAGTGTTCTCTGTTGGCAGAGCATACAGTACGGTACTTATGCCAATACAAAATGAAGCCTGTCAGGGATGTCTCTGCGTGTCTTATGCAATCATGTTGTGTAGCCACCAACCTAAACACACACACATACCATGCATAGAGATTAGGTCGGTCAAAAACGGATCGAACAAAGGGAAGGTTGATCATCTCAGGGCGAGGAAATTGCATGAGTTGACGAACCATCCAGATTTTGCAGGAGCTTTCAAAACGTTATGTAGGAGCTCTTCGGAACATGCTAATGAGTATTGTCCTTCTGTAAAGTGTAATGATCATGTTCATCATACCCATACCTTGTTGAACGCTGAATAATACACCGACAAGTAACCAGATGTAGTTCAACGAGCCGCTGCGACGAGTAGCAGTGCTGTCCGCGTCCATTGCTTACTGCTCTGCGCTGCACTGTCTGTAGACTCTACCAGTCTCGATCCTCCTCGTGCTGGGTACAATCGCTAGAGAAACCCGATCCCGTCCCGACGAAAACTAAGCGCATAGCGCGCCTTTGACTCAAGCGAGCGCTAGCACGGATCAGCTATCCCGGTTCACTACGTAGTCCATGGACCAGATGGACCAGATGGACTTTGGACTCTCTGTAGCCTTCTGGTTCAAAGATTCATGAAGCAAGAAATTCGCCAACAAACTGGCAAAGAAGTAATAATTGAGCCCTGTGATGAGAAAAGGGACCAAATGGCTTTTTTTACTCAAACCGAGCTCTAAACATCAGAAGAAAGCTGGTTTCATGCAGAAAACGATGCAAAAAACAGAGCTGAATTATCTCAATTTTTGACAAAGCTACGGTCAATCTTCTAAGTGTCTTTTCAGATATTTTGCAGCCATACGAAGAACAGGATCATACAAAACTTTGAGGACTTATTGACACGAAATGTATGGGAATGTTTGAGCCTGCACACAGCCTGTAGTTACTGGCAATTGACACTGACATTTGACTGGGCCAAGAGGAAAAACTGTACAAGGTAATACTGGCATGCCACCACCATCAAACACACAAAGATGGAGCAAGTCCACGTCCCGAGACATTAAAAATACAGCAAGAAAATATACAACCAGCAGCAATTTGGCATTAAAAAAGTTTTGAAGTAGCCGTGAGGTAGCAGAGTCTGTTACATTACTCCTCCACCGGAGAAGCACTAGTAGCGGCACTAGCAGACACATGCACAGCTGGCTTCGGGCAGAGCTCATCCTGGAATTGGTCAGGCACATGCGGGCGGATCTGATTATAGAGGTATTGCTGTCGTTGTTCGGATAGTCCTGGTGCTTGAAGGACTGGGGGCATCCCTGCGGCAACAAGGGCGTCTTTAGACGTGGTGAGCACCTCCACATCGCTGTAGGTGTCTTCCAGGGATGCCTTGACACTGACAATACCGGGCTTAGCTGCGTCGAATACCATGTGCTGAACCTTGCGGATTCCTTTCACTGGCTTGAAATGTTGAGCCAGAAATGTATCCCAGGCTCTCCATTCCAAACCAGATCCAGGAATCAGCTGGGCCTTGTTGCAAGATGCGCTTTCATTGACCACTGCCACCAGCTGCCCCATGGTGTAGCAGTCGCTACGCCGGAACTTTTGCTTCAGCAGGCCAAAGCAGCCATCGACAAGGCACCGGGTATGGCCAGTCAACATGAAGGACAGTTCAATACGGTCATGCAGTCCCATAATCACCCTCCAGCAGAAATACGCTACGATAGTCCGATTCTTGTTCTGGCCTGCGCAATTATCACAGTGCAGGAGGCAGCCTTTCTCATGTAGTCCATAGAATGAAAAAAAATGGTGCAGCATGGAGGCCACCGCGTTCGGACCATGACTCGACTTGCCGTCTTGCCCGATGGTGTCTGACTCGTCGATCAGGTAGTTGACCTGCTGAGGCACAGCTTCATTGTTCACACCGAATATTTGCACCTTACGAGGTGCCTTAAAGTACAGGGGGCCCTCCTGACGTGCCGACTGCGGCAGTGCCACGTTCTGGGCAAAGTCGAACGTGTAGTGCGGGTGGTGCAGATCGCGTGAACATGGCTGGCTCAGCTGCTGCTGGATAGTCGTACATGCATCAAGCTCTGCCCGGGCCTGTAGTGTCGCTTGACGGTAGTAGTCACGCTCTGCTTGCGTTGCGTCGAGGTGTTGTTTGAATTCATCGCATGCTGCACTCTTCTCGGGTTCCGTCCGTGCTTCCTGAATCCGTCGGCGGAAATTCTCACAGCGCGAGCATACGTCAGTGCGCGGCGTCATAATCTGAATGTTTGGCAAGCAGTCAAGCCAAACGGACCGAAATGTGTGGTAGCCCACAGCCCTGATGCCTGATTCCTCTAATGAGGTCACATAGCACTTGTGGATGGATTTAACCGTTGATGACGCTGGCAGATAAGTTGGCGGTGCTCCAGCTCGCCCTCGAGTCGGTGCTGGCTGTGGTATGCCGAAGCGCTCAGTGTAAGTTTTTAGAAATTGCACAACGGCAGACACAGTATCGTACGACAAAGCATGTTTAGGCTTCCTGCCGACATTGCCATGGGTCCGTGGCACCAGCCCATTCTCCTCCAAATGTTTTTTCAGATTTTTTAGTTGCTTTGATCCGATGTTGTACAGCAATCGAAATCCACCGGCGCAAACCTCTTCGCCTTGGTAAGTATACCGATGCCATTGCTTCTTTCTCTTCTTCCCATGAGTCGTGGTGTCAGTAGAGTACTTGGATGACTCAAGAAGGCCCAAAATCACCAGCTCCTTCTCCCCTTTCTCCATTTCTGCGATGTTGAGCTGCAGCAGTCGAACATCTTCTGCATCAAACTTGTCCAAGCACTTTTTGCTGCACCCGCAGTTCACAGTTATTTCTTCCGCAGCTGCCGCCTCAGCAAGCGCTGGTTCTGCAGCCTGCGCTGGTTCTGCAGCCTGCGCTGACTCTTCGCCGAGGTATGATGCTGCAACTGCATCCACATCGAGTGACTCGTCCAAAAAGTGGTCTTCCCGATCATCGCCGTCTTCATCAGAGGAAGAGGATAGTTCTGACAACTCCAACGACAACTCCCTGTCAGAATCATCACTTGACTCGGCAATCTCCACTTCGATGCCCAAAAACTCTCTATCTAGCTCTGTCAAAGCTTCCCTGAGACTCGCATCAACGGTAAATGTTGGGATCGACATGTTTGCAAACAAATTTCTAAGCAGAACGAGAAAGAAACATCTGAAGTGATGTTCAAAGATTTTCTCTTTGCAACGGCAGCTCGCGGACGCGTAGCCTGCATGTCACGTACACCGTTCTCTGGCATGCGTGGGCCGATTGTGACGATCGAAATACGTACAGAAAGGCCACCAAAGCAGCTCTGCACTCGTTTTTACCGCATTGAATCACACAAAACCCTTCTAAAGTTATTCCAAATCCAAGCGAATGCAGTCGAAAATCAGCGATTTTTCAAGTGCCCACTTTCAAACGCGTTGTACTCAACTGTCAGCTGACAGCCATTTGGTCCCTTTTCTCATCACAGGGCTCAATTATTAGTTTGGAAATTTATACAGTAGTCTACAAGTTTGTTACGGTACTACAGGGTTCGTCGAAACTAGCCGTGGATTACAACGACACGCTGTGAACAGAAAGCGCCGGCAGCTTCATTTCGCTATGGCAGATGAAGGTTGGTTACCACAACGCTCAAGCAACCATTCGGAATAGTTTATTCCTCAGTTTCACAAATGAATGCTCATACTTGTCAGCATGCACGCTGGAGGTTGAAATTATCGGAAATGCCGAAAAATTCCTTGCCGACTCGAAGCTTGAAATTGGAACTGACCTGCATGCCGTTATGCAGTGCGCATGGTGCTCATGGTGACGGGCGATCAGATGGCTGAGATTATAGTATGTGTCATCTTTATCGGGGAGGATTGAAGGGGCGTCAAAATATCACCTCCACGTGCGTTCAACTGTAACAAATGCACACGATGTAGTCTTTTTGACTTGTTGAACAAGCGGTCAACACCTTCGTGGCAGTAGTCCTCGCGAAGAGCAGATTCTGATTTCTGTAGCTTGTGCGAGTAAAAGTGTCAAAACCTGGCTGGATCGCATGTAATGTGGAGTAGTCCCGCAGTTCTGGAATGGTGTGTAGATCTATGTCATGTGTGTTTCGCTCAGTGAATACAGGGTAGAGTCTACCTGGACTACCACTGTGTGAGATGACTGTTGGGTACTTGCTGTGGGCCGGGCTGGTGCAGATTACACCAACATAATTGTAGGTTGGTTGCCATAATTTTTTTATGACGTGCCAAGATCACTTGACAAGCACCTGCCAATACTGGCACTTGAAGTGTCACTCACCTACATGGTGGCAACTGAAATCCGACCCCTGAGCGGTGCGTTCACATTCTAGCGATCTCTATTTCGTAGTGTTACTTACAATCCCGTGTACGTGTTGGGTCTTTGCGATGTGAGCACACCGCTCAGGGGTTGGATTTCACGGTTACCAGCACTGCACATGTAGGTCACATGCACAGACACAGCGAATGGTACTTTACCAGACAGAGACAGAGAGGGAGAGCATACAGTGCTGCTCAATGAGATCCAATCGAGTGAGTCAAATACTGGCGCTCAGGGCGCTCTGCAGCCATAGACCTGTGAGAGCTACATGGGCTGCGAAACAGTGCACGGCGGCAACCTAGCTTGACTTACGCAGTCGGATTTCCTCGAGCAGCACTGTGCAACCGACAGACCATAGAGACGCCAGGGCACACCACGGCAGAGCCCCCCCCCCCCCTCCCAGAACAAGAATGTTTTGTAAAACTGAACAATGGCAGTCAGGAAATGAGGAAAAGTGGTCGTTAAAACCACGTGGTCTTTAGAACCAGGTCCCACAGTGTCGGTGTAGAACTGTCGGTGCATGGATCAACAGTCGTTAGGAGCAGGTGGTCGCTAAACCCAGAGGTCGCTTACACCAGGTTTTACGTATAGAATATAAGCTGGGTCCCGAGTGTTTACGGGAAATAAAAACCCTCGGCAAAAAACCGAGGCAAAGCCGAGGTTTTTTGCCGAAGCTAATATTCTATTTAAATTATAGCATAAAAAACCTCCAGTCATTTCCCTAAAAAGTGGTTTTTTTATAGCACCAGGTTTTTTATACAGTTTTTTTTACAGCACCAGGTTTTTTTATATTAGTGATTACCAGAAATATTACCTGCTTTTTAGAACACGCAAATGACTGGAGGTTTTTATACTATAATTTAATGTGCATTATTGGCTTGCACCGGGGCTGCCCTCAGGTTACAGCACCACAACGCTTCGTGCAACAGAGAAGAACATTAAAAATTTTTTAATAATGTCACACATGTACGCGCATGTGATACCCGGGGCTGGTAAAAAAGAGAGAGAAAACTCAGGAGCACTGCCACATAACAGAAAGGGAAGGAAGATGATTGTGGTCTGCTGCGCAACGGACCTTTAATATGGTGATTCTCATTTTTCGGGGCTAGCAATAAGCAGTGTGGCTTGCTTGCATGATGCTGCCTTCAAAGGCTTCATTACATCCACACAGACTCGGATGGAGAGCCAATGATCAATATAGTAAAGAAAAGGACGAAGGAACTGCAAGTTATGCTATGATGTCCACTAACACCACCAGTTACTTGACAATCAGCTCATGCGATAGCATTGCACAAAATTGACCGAAGGTACTGATGTTCTACAACTGACTGGCTATAAGCTCTAGCAACTGCCAGTAATTTGTAGTTCCTTGGTCCTTTTCTTTACTATAAATACATCCACACAGTGCGCAATATCAAACACCACCCACACCAGCCCGCTGCCTGGAAACCAGCTACATTGCAATTCCATTCCGTGCTGAACTTCAGCTAGTGCATGCAACCAGAATTTAGAGATTGCGCTGGTACTCGAATGAAGTAAAGGCCCAAAGGGGGCAAGACTGGTTATGCTGATGACAGATCTGAGATACTGTAGTGAGTTGGATGGCAGGAGTACAGCTGGGGCGGGATGCAGGGAAATTGCATCCTGAAGTCTGTGCGCCACACATTCATCCATAGTCCCAGTTGCACATTTTTGCTTACGGACTCCCGCTGTGAATTATATTGGCCGGGAATAGGAACCGCCAGCTCTCGATTGGAAATAAACTGCATGTGCACACACATACACACACCAACTGCCCCCCTCCACACGCACACACACACACATGCACACACACATGCACACACATATGCACACACATATGCACACACACACACACACACACACACACACACACACACACACACACACACACACACACACACACACACACACACACACACACACACACACTAACTTACTAATTCAGGCAGCCCAACATTACCGCTCCACACATAACATAACACCACAGTTCAGAACATGGATGACCACAACACCCATACAAACAACCAAGGATGAATACGGCACGAGAACTAAACAATCAAAACAACCTATACCAGCAGGGTCCAAAACAGCGCGGTCATTCAAGACCGAAGAGATGTTTTTATAAGAAGAAAGCTAAATGTAGAAATCAAAAAGATGCCTAGAGTAGAGAAAAGGCTAGGAGAGGATCACTGAAAAAAATAGCTTTGATAAATAGTAGGAATTGTCATGGTGATGGCCAATCGGATGGGTCAAAGGTTGACGGACGGCTACAGGTCAGGGTCACATGATGGGAGAAAATAAATAGCATGAGAAGAGACGGAAATAGCACGGCGATGTCCGCAAACCATGTCAAATATATACTACGTAGAAACACACACACACACACGCACGCACACACAGGGGAGTGGCTGGACTAAGACCCTCTGAGCGTAAGGAAATGGTTAAATACTTAAACTTCCTAGGAGTATGATCTCGCACAGCATTGCGATGTTCGCCTCGTACGGCCCTTGCCTGCCTCATACGGCAAACAAAAACAAAACACAGCCAAATGCGGTCTCAAACGGAGGTGAATATGTTCTACACAACGGCAAAGAGCATTGCAATCGGCACCTGTGGATAATGTACGGATCCGGTGCACCTCATTATCAGCAATGGGGGGGGGGCAAAATACTATAGTGGGGTACAAACATAGCATTACATCAGAGACCACCATACACTGGCTGCTACATCACACTTTACAAACATAGCATTACATCAGAGACCACCATACACTGGCTGCTACATTACACTTTACAAACATAGCATTACATCAGAGACCACCATACACTGGCTGCTACATTACACTTTACTACTTTACCAAGTATGGCTATTATAATTACTACTAGTGTGAGTTCAGGTACTCGTACACACTGTTTTTGGTATCTAGCTGCATACAGCCTAGTAGGCCACAGATTGGCAGCTCCAACGACCGATGATGATGGCGGCTTGCAACAATGGTGTTGGTTTGGAACAACACGGATGGCATGGACAGCGCGGAGAGATACAGACGAAAACAGAGGCCCACAGTCAGCCATGGCAGGTAGTCGAGGACAGCATATCAATGACCGTCAGCATGAGCAGTGTCAGCAGTATCAGCAGCGGGTGAAAAATTAGCAAGTACCAGCCACGTACATGCAGCCAGTCAGGAACATCGGAGCAAACGGCCACGGTACGCCTCACTCGGTATCGCGACGAGGGTGCCCAACGAACACGAGGCCTGGCAGTCATGGTCCACGAAGGGTGGAGCAGCGCATTGGAGCAGCACAGTGAAGCAGTGCTGTGGAGCATCACAGCGAAGTAGTGAAGTGGCGCAGCAAACTAGAGCATCGCTATGGTGCAGGGCACTGCAGCATCGCACTGTGGAACACCACAGTGTAGTGGAGCAGAGGAGCATCGCATTAGAACATCACACTGAAATAGTGCAGTGGAGGAGCGAACTGGAGCAGCGCAGTGATACATTTTAATTACATCTGCTCATTATCAGAGTAATTCTACAGGATGAGGAGGGTGAGTTCGCAGGCATGCTGTCAGAGGCAGGCTGGAGGTAAGACTACATACAGCGTTGTCGTCGCACCAGACAGTGCAAGATACATCACATCGGTAGCGCTGTTGACACACAGAGGCTACCATCGATGTGCATTTTCTACACGGGGGTAACGGCTGCTGTGGTTCTCGCGAGTGCAACTTTACAGATGTATATACGGACACGCGGACAATGCAGGCACGCGGTACGCGAAACAAACTACGCTGGAGCATTAGACATGTACGGATGGAGCAGCTCCGGCATCAAGAATGTGTCCCTGTGTCTCACCAATAACTCTGACAAACTGTCTAGTGGAATACTGCTGTTGTAAGGCTGAAACATAGCCACACAGCGACACAGTAGCGCACAGCCACACAGTGACACAGAAGCGTACAGGCCAAGCCCTGGCAAAGTAGAAGCTGTATTGGTGCACGGAATGGAGTAGCGATGTACATACGTAGCGATGTAGTGAGAGAGATATTGGTACAAACGTACACACACGTACGCACACACATGCACACTCCGATCACCAGCACCATCATCTACCGGCACGTTTGTCCATCACGTCCATCCATTCCTTCGCTGTGCCGCTGTCTTCAAATTCAATGCAAAAGCTTTTCGTACCCTACACAATGCAGGAACGCACACACATACACATACACACACACACACACAGAAGCAGGAGAGATTGTCACTACTCAACCAAAGATCCGCGTGGACACCGTAAAAGAATGACTGCAGAACGCACACACCGGTGAGCACCGTGGCCAATTGTGGAGGTTTCTTTCTAAACCTATTCACTTTATAGCTGAGGCCTAACACTGCTAACAGAATACACATAAAGTCATGTCTCCATCATAGCCCTCCCTGGCCAGAGAAATACAACATCATGAATATAATAGCACCGGGACCTATGCAGTCCTAGCACCACACATACACACCACATCAGCCATGCTACAGCTGATATGCAATGGGAGTATAATATGTACATAGACTGGGATGCGAGTTTAAAATCCTACCTCATGCATCATGACGATGCCATCGCGACAATACTCGCAGCGGAAGTGTGCGTCCCTGTAGAGTGTGGCGAAGACATGCATGTGAACACACACACACACGCACGCACACACGCACGCACACACATGCACACACACACACACACACACACACACACACACACACACACACACACAATAAGAATGAACTTAACACGAAAACAAGACGCCCATCGGACTCACTACTGGTGTACTTGAAGTACTTGTCACACTAGTCAGAACAACAGATGGCTTGATCAGTCACAGCTTAAAGTTTCATGCCATCTCAGGCACTCATCAGGTGATATGAACATCAAGAAAAATAACCCACTATTTAAAGCCCAGTATGGCGGGACAAGGATAACAGAAAGCGCTAGGGGCGCTATCAACTCATATCCGATTCAGTGTCATAGCCAGTAAGGATCGCGGTACTAAGAAAGGTGATAAAGGTGATAAAACCGAGCTGGCACAGCTAGTGAGATGCGCGGTGCAAAGATGATGATGGTGACAAGGCGGCAGAGAGCTATCAACTGGCCCTACTGCCTGGAAGCAGGGTGCCGAGAAGATCATGTTATTGGTGTTGATAGCATGAATTTATTTTGATGTCGACATTTAGATATCAACTCCGACCGCTTGTTGAGGCTCGATCTCCTGTCGGCAGTGATTATTCTCGCCTTCTCCTCGAGGCACAGGCTGCATCTTTTCGTTATGTTGCTGTAGGCCTTGGCCTTCTGAACCACTCGCCACTTGATGTCGTGCGTCTTGCCATTATCTTTCAATTCCCACATATGCTTTGAGAGGCCCGTGGATTTGCGGTATCCAGGAAGCTTGATGGATGTCTTGTAGTTCCCGTATCGAAGCTTGAATGGAGGCTCCGTACTGCCAATGTAGGTCTTGGGCCCATCGCTGTGGCCATCACTCGACACCTCCGCCGCGTAGACTATGCTGGTTGCTTGGCACGCTCCGTTGAGAGGGCACTGGTCCTTGCGACGGCAGTTGCACGGCTTGTCCGGTTCCTGGACGCACAATTGACGCTTATGCTATCAACACCGATAACATGATCTTCTCGGCACCCTGCTTCCAGGCAGTAGGGCCAGTTGATAGCTCTCTGCCGCCTTGTCACCATCATCATCTTTGCACCGCGCATCTCACTAGCTGTGCCAGCTCGGTTTTATCACCTTTATCACCTTTCTTAGTACCGCGATCCTTACTGGCTATGACACTGAATCGGATATGAGTTGATAGCGCCCCTAGCGCTTTCTGTTATCCTTGTCCCGCCATACTGGGCTTTAAATAGTGGGTTATTTTTCTTGATGTTCATATCACCTGACGAGTGCCTGAGATGGCATGAAACTTTAAGCTGTGACTGATCAAGCCATCTGTTGTTCTGACTAGTGTGCCAGCTAGACCACTTTGGTCTTGAGCGGGGCAGGGAAAGACCTCTAGACATTTTCGAATAATTCAAATTTGGTTTGAGCTTTTCGAGAAATTTCTTCGGGATATTGCTCAGGCAATCCCCCCCCCCAATCTTTCCCATAATTATAGATTTCTAAATGATTGGATAGCAAACGCCCAATTCCGGGAAATTTAGGCACACAGTGATTATAGATTTTATGTGGTATAGATGCTGGCCTAACTATTCTTTGTTTTAACCAGAGGTCTATACTTTTGAAATGCACTATAGGCAGGCAAGTGACACAAGATCTAAATGCGCACATCCATGACTTACAGCTTGATCTCGCCTTTCTCTGCCAGCTCAGACAGCTCCACTGAGAACAGTCGCTTCTCTGACAAAATGAGTTGCCTCTCCTCAACTTTGTAGCCCTGCAGAAAAGGATGTGAAATAGAACACATAAGAATGAGAGAGAGAGAGAGAGAGAGAGAGAGAGAACACGTGTGTGTGTGTGTGCCCGTATGTGCGTGTGCAAGAACAAACAGCTGGCCATCACAACACCCTGACACTGTGCACTCTGGTGATCCTCCAAGAAAACAAGTGTAAGCTCAGATACGAAGTGAGCCAGTTTTCTAGAAGACAACAATCTGTTCAAGAAACTACAACAAAACATTACGTTACCTTGTGACGGCGGGTTGGAGCGGTCCGCTGAATGACTTCATTCTTGCAGAACGGATGCCTGCTCAACAAGAAAGTTACATGCACCCACACACACACACACATGCGAGCGCGAACACACACACACACACAGACTTTCAGATCCATGATGCGGCCAGCTATACACACCTGCAAGAAGGTGGGCTGACCGACTGGCTGCTGTTGAGGCTTCCGAGAATACTACTACTGCTACTACTACCGTGGAAACAAGGCCATTTAGGTCAGTGCAGAAGCTGGGGTGGATTCCTGCAATTGCACTGTAGCCAACTCAAGACTCTTGACGGCGTGGCATTTTCGCACTTACCATATGGGATAGTTGATCTTCTGCTCCTTGATGAGTCGCTTGTGTTCATCCAGAGCAGCCTGTGTACGCCCACGCTCCACGCTAGCTGATGTGCTGGAGCCACTGGAGTTACATGGTGTAGCAGCAGCAGCAGCAGCAGCATCAGTGCAAGTGGTAGCACTGGGTAGCTTCAAGTCATCCAGCAGGTCCTCCTCCCAGTCTTGCGACGCCGCGTAGAAGTGCTCCCAGATCTACGGTCGGACAAGAGGCGAACGAAGAGAATCCGCAAACGCACACACAAGCGTACACACGCGTATACACGCGTATACACACGTATACACCCACACACCCACAGAGCACAGTTGCATCGGATTGCACTCCCATGACACGTGTACGCACAACAAGCAGCACGACGCCCACAGCACCACTGCAGGCACTAGGCAGACATGAAACCCAAGAGATACAGTGTCAGTCATGCCTTGTACCACAACACTTTCATAAAACACAAATATGTTGATGACCGTGTAAAATACCCGCGTATAAGGTTCCGGTAAGAACATAACCGTCAATCTCCCATACCCGCTACACATCTCAAGTGAGTATCAGTGAGTATCAGAGTTGACAGACAAACATGTAGCAGCACAGTAGTACAGTTACGAGTAGTCCAGAGGTACAGAGGTAGAGTGTGTAAAGAGGTACGGAGGTACAGAGGTCCAGTGTGTAAAGAGGTACGGAGGTACAGAGATACAGTGTGTAAAGAGGTACGGAGGTACAGAGATACAGTGTGTAAAGAGGTACGGAGGTACAGAGGTCCAGTGTGTAAAGAGGTACGGAGGTACAGAGGTCCAGTGTGTAAAGAGGTACGGAGGTACAGAGGTCCAGTGTGTAAAGAGGTACGGAGGTACAGAGGTCCAGTGTGTAAAGAGGTACGGAGGTACAGAGGTCCAGTGTGTAAAGAGGTACGGAGGTACAGAGGTCCAGTGTGTAAAGAGGCACGGAGGTACAGAGGTCCAGTGTGTAAAGAGGTACGGAGGTACAGAGGTCCAGTGTGTAAAGAGGTACGGAGGTACAGAGGTCCAGTGTGTAAAGAGGTACGGAGGTACAGAGGTCCAGTGTGTAAAGAGGTACGGAGGTACAGAGGGGAAGAAGGGCAGAGGTACAGTGTCAGGGGCGTCGTAAGGTATTCTAGTGTGGTACGGTCAGCCATCTGAAGTACAATTTACTCGTGCGGGAGGGAAGGCTGAGCCGAACATTTTGGAAATTTAGAGCCCAAATCAGTGCATATTATTGATTCACGGGGTAATTGGGGCAAATCGTGGTACGGTCAATACCGTAGTGACAGTACCGTAGGCGACGCCCCCGGGTGTGTACAGTCAGTGGTCACTAGTGCAATGGATAATACAACGTACGTCAGTCTGGCTCTCCAGACCCAGTGTTGGAAATGAACTCTTCATTGGTGGTGGTGATCGCTGGTCCACATTTTCCCAGTCAAATCCTACACACACACACGCACGCACACACACACACACACACACACACACACACACACACACACACACACACACACACACACACACACACACACACACACACACACACACACACACACACACACACACACACACACACAGCAACATTACCATCAACATCAGCATCAGCAACAACGCGAACGAGCACAAGAACACCACCGCCACCGCCAGCACCAGCATCAACATCCAAAAAACGGGACCAAAATCAAGAAGGAACATGAGCAGCATGGGTGAAGTCACATTACGCAAATAGAGCAGCAACTGGCACCTTGGAAAGAAGCACAAAGATCTAATGCTCAGCATTCACCCCCCCCCCCCTACCATAGAGACCACACAGAACCCTGCACCCCCCCCCCCCCCCCATACCGCAGAGACCACACAGAACCCTGCACCCCCTCCCCCCCCCCCCCCCCATGCCATAAAGACCACACAGAACCCTGCCCCCCCCCCATGCCATAAAAAACACACAGAACCCTGCAGCCCCCCCCCCATGCCATAAAGACCACACAGAACCATGCACCCCCCCCCCCCCCCATACCATAGAGACCACACAGAACCCTGCCCCCCCCCCCCCCCATACCACAGAGACCACACAGAACCCTGCACCCCCCCCCCCCCCCAATGCCATAAAGACCACACAGAACCCTGCCCCCCCCCCCCCCCATGCCATAAAAACCACACAGAACCCTGCAGCCCCCCCCCCCCCCCCCATGCCATAAAGACCACACAGAACCATGCACCCCCCCCCCCCCCCATACCATAGAGACCACACAGAACCCTGCACCCCCCCCCCCCCCCAACCATAGAGACCACACAGAACCCTGCACCCCCTCCATACACACAAAAACAAACATACATCCCTCATTTTTCAGTATACACAGTCACTATGTGTATGCAAGCATACCGGAGAAATAGGAATGCTCCTTGAGAGCAGCAAAGTCACCCATTTCTCTGCAGCCAAGCCGCTGTTTCTGATCCTTGACCTGTCATGCACACACACACACACACATGCGCGCACACACACACACACACACATGCGCGCACACACACACACACACACATGCGCGCACACACACACATGCGCACACACACACGCACACTCACACACACAACATAGCGCAACACACACACGCACACACGCACGCACACATACACACACAGCAGCAGATACGCAACACAGCGCAACACACACGCACACGCGTGCACACACACAGCACCATACAACACCGTACAAGAAAGAGAATGTGAGAGACAGCAAGGATTGTGATTGTGGGCAGCCATGCATCTGTTGATGGAATGCACAGGCATATGATATACCTTAAAAGTTAGTTCACAAGGAGATAATAAGCGAGTTCGGCAGAAAGGCTGTTCAACAGCCTACTCCTCAAGGGCGAGTTACAAACAATTCGAAGTCAGGCTATGGGGGGCCAGTGGCAGTGGCAGGATAACACAACACTTGACCAAAAGGCATGTGCTGGCATTAGAATCCAAAATTGAAGAAAGATGCCACGAGTGGGTTCAGTATGAGAATGATGCAGGTCTGGGTACCATGCTGCCCCGTCCAGTGAACCATAGAGAAGGGCCGAACTATGCATGCATTCTTTCAACTATCAATGGTCAGGGCTGTGTTTGCGGCCAGCAGGGCTGCAGCCTTGACCGGGATCGCGTGCTGCATAGACCACCACCAACCACTAACAAGTACCATATCCGGCAGCGCCGAGAGTTACAACTCCCCGATGCACGGACTTTGAACACATCGAGTGAGCCGTGAAACTCTATGGTTGCCATGGCAAAACACTGGTAAGGTGCCGGCAGTTGCCTAATCTTGGTTGTTACACAGGCCGTGCCGTGACACTATTCACCGCACTGCTACAAGGAAACAGATACCGACCACTCCTACCTACAGTTGCGCTCGGTGAAATCCCACCCAAAGTGCAGCACTGGTGCCCTGTACCAGTTTTGATGACATCATTGTATTGGACCATGTGTACGTCCGGCCGCATTCGTGCCACTTTCGTCAAGGACCGTGCAGAGTGAGGGCGTCAAATGTGCGCTCTGGGTGGGATTTCAGAGAGCACACCAGTACTTCGAATGCACGTGTGCTTACCACAAGTTTGCGGACAATGTCCTCCGTGTCCTTGGGGAAATCATCCGGGAAGGTGAAGTCGCAGGCTACGATGCGATTGAAGATTGCATACTCGCTCCTGGGCAGCAGCAGCACAGCAACAGCAGCAGCAGCAGCAGCACAGCAACAGCAAGCAGCAGCAACAGCAACAGCAGCAGCAGCAGCAGCAAGCAGCAGCAGCACAGCAACAGCAAGCAGCAGCAACAGCAATAGCAGCAGCAGCAACAGCAACAGCAGCAGCAAGCAGCAGCAGCAGCAACAGCAAGCAGCAACAGCAGCAGCAGCAGCAGCAGCAGCAGCAGCAGCAGCAGCACAGCAACAGCACAGCAACAGCAACAGCAACAGCAGCAGCAGCAGGCAGCAGCAGCAGCAGCAGCAGCAGCAGCAGCAGCAGCAGCAGCACAATGGAAAGATGAGTCAGAAAACAAGCAAAACCAATTGAGTGTGGATCTGTAAGTTCAATAATTTTTTTAAAGGATCCGTGTAATAGCAATAGGCCATTCATACAATGTGCAAACTCACTTTTATCGTACCGTTAACCGTTTCCAAGGATATTTACTCGCATACTATAAACTTGGACACACAAGTGCAACTGATTTTTGAACTTGGCCGGGGCCTTTGTGCTCACGATTATACTTTGCACACGAGCAACAGTGTCGGTTGTTGAAAGTACGCGCAGCAAATGCAGTGCGTGTACAACTTGTTCAAGACGGAAATTCAAAAATTAAAATCACCCGGCATTTTCAGGAGATCACTATGCATATACCGGTACTGACGCGTGCAAAGTTTGCCCAGCACCGTGTGAACTGGATCACGGTTTTGCAAGTGTTATCTTGGTCACACACACGTGCTGCATGTGTCTGCACGTCGTGTGAATGGCCTATCAGATCCAGTCATACTAGATGTTCTGCACACATAGTACTGTAAAAGCCATATATATAATGAAGTGCCAACTCTAACGAGTTAACGAGGAGAAATCTGTCGTTAAAATAGAAATCGTTATACAGAAATCGATACATATACTGTCCTATTGAGCGTTGAGAATGAGTGAGAATCGTTACCTTTGGGACACGTAAACTAGTCAATTTTGGGAAATCGTTATATACGCGCCTCGTAAGAATAATGGCTTTTACAGTATCAAGAGTCCATAACCCCAAGAGTGCGCAACTGGGGTCTGGCTGCTGTAGGCCCACTGTGCGGCGGAATTCCAACATTACGTCATGCCGCTGAGGCACAGAGGACAAAACTCCGCATTCCGCGGTGCTTGGAACCAGGGAGTAGTACAAGCGCAACGAACGTGTACGTCATTTTTGACGTAATGTTGGAATTCCGACGTGTGGATCTCCATGTACAGAGTTGCACACTCTTGGGGTTATGGACTCTTGATAGTATAGCATAGCACAGCATAGCACAGCACAGCACAGCACAGCACAGCATAGCACAGCACAGCACAGCACAGCACAGCACAGCACAGCACAGCATAGCATAGCATAGCATAGCATAGCATAGCATAGTATAGCATAGCATAGCATAGCATAAGAAGATCACCACCCTCAAGGATCAAGGCACATATGCAGGTCCTAATACGGTGGGAGGTGATTGCATACATTATTCCCACCAGCAAAGTGCCCAAAAGGCGAAAATCTCATTCACTGCGTCAAAGTGGTGCTGTGGCGATAATGAAAGATCAATTCTCATTTCTCTAATTGTCCGCAAACTCCAACGCAGCCACTTACACATTAAGGAAACTGCACTTCTCAACTCCAAACTCCAAAAAACGGTCTCTTCACTGTGATTTCAAATCAAAATTTACACCAATTCTCATTTCCCAAAGGTAGACAATTCAACAAGGAACAGTCCTACTTTGCTGGAGTGCTCAAGTGGACAAGTCAGAAAGCTACGGACTGAGCGGGTGAGAGTGGTAAACAACTATAGCATGCACAGGCACACATACACACTCTAAAGACGACAGGTTCTACTGTCGTGGACATGGAAATCCAGTCGATTGACCGGGGCCGGCGCCCTCAGCGCGTACAGAACGCTGCTTGCATGCAGTGCACAACGTCATGTTGATTCATTAACCAGGGCGCCGCATACTAGTACTAGTAGACCATGGTAGACAGTCTGCTCTTTCCGCTCTATCTTACTCACGGCTGCATGGCCAGCGCCCTGGGGCCGCTAGACGCGCGACCGGATTTCCATGTCCACGACAGTAGTATAGATTGAGAAGAGTGAGACTCGGCCAGCAAAGCCGGTGTGTGTGTGTGTGTGTGTCACTTACTGTCCAGAGAACAAAGTGGTACCCGCTAAGAACTGAAAGATGATACAACCTAGTGCCCAGAGGTCCGATCTACAACAACAACAACAACAACAACAACAACAACAACAACAACAACAACAACAACAACAACAACACACACAAGCACACGCATACGTACACACACATGAACGAATGCACGCGTGCACACACACCCACACACCCACACAGTCAGAGAAAATTACATGACAACACATTCAGAAACTGCAGCACACCCCCAGCCAGCACAATCACCGTGGCCAGCCCAATCATCTACTGCAAAACCGGAAAGTTTAACGACCAAAAAGTTACACGTTTTGTAATTTTGGCATAACGTGCAGAAAGTTTAACGATGGCTACCAGGCCACCCATCTGTATGTGCATCTTTATACAGACATCTAGCAACAACGTTTTTGTTCAAATAATGAAAAATAATTGGTCGTGAAAACGTTCGACTTTGTGACTCGTTAGACTTTCCGGTTTTACAGTCTGCTGAGTGATTTCTGACTCTTACACAAAACGGAGTGTGTACAAGTACACTGGAACCTGCCTAAGACCACCACTCAAGGGACCTTCAAAATGTGGTCTCTGTTGCCAGGTGGTCTCCTTATCCAGGGTCGTTTGACTGTTAATAGCATCCCTTGGTCCCAGTTACAATGATCTTCTGAGGCAGGTGTTGCCTTATCAAAGTGGTCACCTTGACAGATTTTTACTGTACAGCTATCATTTCACGCATGCTAGGCACACCAGTGCAGCTCAGAGAAACACAGCTCAGCCCGGCGTAAAGTCACTAAAGACTACACCACCAAGGTCTCCATGTCACAAAGCATTCGTTCTTTACAAACACACACACACACACACACACACACACACACACACGTTGTTTGGTTGAGAGCATGCTACAAGGCGGGGGACGCACTGTGTTCAAAAACAGTGCTCCTGACTACAACGTCCACGTCCTCCGCCTTGTGCCATGCTGTCAACCAAACAACATGATTGTTTTCAACCAAACAGGAGTATCTAATAACTTACATGTGCAGTAAAACCTGATGTAAGCGATCTCTGTGTTTAGCCACCACTTGCTCTTAACGACCGTTTTTCTTGCACCGACAGTTCTACACAGACACTGTGGGGTCTGGTTCTAAAGACCACCTGGCTTTAACGACCGCTTTTCCTTGCTCCGTGGGGTGGTCGTTTTAACCAGGTTTTGCTGTGCATGTATTCAACAACGGCACTTCACTTGTGTAATACACAGGAATACTGAATAGTACCCTTGCTCTCAACTCAACCAGCAGTAGATAAGGGGCAATCACTAAAGTTCGTTTTAGTCCCTGAAACGCAGATGGTTCATTTCGTATTCAACTTGTAGTTCGGTAATGGTGCAATACGGAAGCATGGACGGTGAAAGCAAACTCCTGCCGTGGACATTGAAATCCGATGAGATGACCGGGGTCGGCAGCCTTGCTGCTTTTACATTCAGATGCACTGCAGTTCACGTCCACACTGTAAACATGGCTGCAAGGCTGCCAGCGCCCCGTGGCTGCTTAGATTCTCAACGGATTTCAATGTCCATAGCAGAATATCATGAAGTGTGATAGAGCGCAGACTCACGAGTAAGCAATAGGCCTCCTCTGCAGTACCTCAGGCGTCACGTACTGTGCCGTGCCTACAAACGATGATGGACTGGAGTCTACACACACACACACACGCACGTACATACGTATACACACACACGCACACATGTATGCACGCACATACGCATGGGAGAGAAAAAAACACTGAGGATGAGAGGATGCAAGTCTAGTTTCATGCTGATGGTAATCTTCAGTAACCAATGCTGTAGACAAGGTGAGACAGATGGAGAGAAGACTAGAGACCCATCCACATACAGACTCCTGATATAACCAGGTAACAATAGCAGGGGGGGGGGGGGGGGGGTCAGGGGAAACAGTTTGCCCCGTAACCCACTTTCCATCTCCCCAAAATGTCTTGCCATGCAAAATGCAACGTACGGGGCTCTCCCCAGACAGGTGTGCCTTTTCTGTTAGTGACTATCGACTGCATTATTGGTTGAAAGGCCTGAAAAGAACACAAAGTCGACAAATACCCTCCTTTGGCAAGAACCCTGTGTAACGAACACCATTGTGCAGAACTAAGTTCTAGTTCTATATACTGTATAAGCACAAATTTTCGTTCGGAATTAACTTTCGCTAGATTCGTTAGGGGGCGCGAAATAACTTTTAAGTTTGTACCAAACTATAAAGTTTTTTTTCTGAACGTTCGGGATGACAGACCTCGACCAAAAGCGAAATTTAGTACGTAACAAGCCTGCTGGTGGAGTGAAATAACGAAAGATTTCATGAACGACAATTTGTACTTCTACAGTAGGCGAAGAGTTCATTCTACAGTCCATTTCAAAACTATAGACGCGTACCTAGGCAAAAACCGTTATGCCAGCATCTATACCACATAAAATCTGTGATCACTTTGTGCATAATTTTTTCCAATTGGGCGTCTGTTATCCAATCCTTTAGAAACTATATGAGAGTAATTGTGGAGCGATCCTGAGCAATATTCCGAAAACTATTCTCACAAAGTTCCAGCCAAATTTGAAATATTTCAAAAACCCTACGCGTCTATAGTTTTGAAATGCACTGTAAGAGAAGTTCACTCACAGTATACAAGCAGCAAGTCATGACTGTCTGACACGAGTGCACTTGGTTTACATGTGGCCCTTCAAGACATGGTTCGTGATACATGAAAAAGGTGCGCCACAAAGGGTCAATTTTGTACGGGTTCAAACAAGGACATGGACAAGGGTTCGCTGTATCACAAAATCGGCCATATACGCATTCGTTACCAGTGGAGGTGACTGTAGACTGTAGAGTGAGGTGTCACTCAGAACATGACAAGAACACTTCTCACAAAACCAGTAGCAACACACAACTACTTACACAAAACATTTAAGAATACCAGAAGGCCACGGTCCTGTCTGTCTGTCTGTGTGTCTGTCTGTGTGTCAGTCTGTGTATCAGTCTGTCTGTCTGTCAGTCTGTCCGTCTGTGTGTGTCTGAACCTTCTACTGTCAACAACGTTCTGGTAGAAAGTGCCTGTTGCACCAGTTGCAGCAGGAGCAGCAGCAGCACCACCACCACCACCACCACCACACATACACACAAAGCAATTGAAAACATACCATAATCAGCATCCGACTGCAGCACCCTGGCAGTTCCGAAATCACTGAGGAGAATGTGCCAGTCGCGACCAAGAAGAATATTCTCAGGCTTCAGATCCCTGCAGAAAGGCAACAGACATGCAGACACAAGCACACACACGCACAAACACAACAGAGAGAACACATGCACAAATGCCAGTACACATGCAAAGTCACAATCTGAGAGCGAAGAAGGCTATCAACGAAAATACAATTGTTCTTTAAGAGTAAAGTTAGCCAGATTGGCGGCCGCGTCACCCGACGTATTGAGGAACACATCAAGCAAAGACATTCGCATTGAAAATACATACAGCGGGCATGCAAACAGATCTATTGCCCAGTTGCCCAAACACATGCAGCGCTCAAGCTGAAACAAGGTGGCAGACAAGCCTAAACCAAAATTGCATGGAGAAAGCAGGGCGGTACAGTAACACACGTGACAGCGCACCTGTGTACTACACACTGGCTGCGAAGGTACTCCAACACAAGGACAATCTCCGCGGCATAGAACTGTGCAGACTGGCGATCCATGCAGCCAACCTGTCAGCAGGAATGAATTACAAGAGATAATCAGATTCCCATCAGACTTGCACAGGTGTAGGTGAATTATCAGGTGCAACTGTGAGGCTAACAGACCTAATAGTGATAAAGCAGGCCATTCCAGTACAGTAGAATGTCGGAGTGTCTCGCCGGCCGGCACTTTGGAGTTCAAATTATCAGGATTCCATCCGTACTAAAGCAGTTACCCCCCCCCCCCCCCTCCACACACACACGCACATGGACGAACAGACGCACTGACACACACACACACACACACACACATATGGGCGCACGGATACACACACACATACACACACACACACACACACAGCCACACAGGTGAAGGACAGCCTCCTTGTAGAGCATAAGGGCGCACAGCTACAGACACACATGCCAACTTACGCGCTGAAGATGGGCAAACAGCTCTCCGCGCTTAGCCAGACTGAGACAAAAGTCTACACATCAGATACAGTATGTGTCAAGGTCCACCTGTAAAGTAGGATGACTATGGACTGAGTATTGACACCATCACTATCACAACAAGCTAACTATGCAAGAACTACTACACCAGCCTAATTCCATGAAACTTGATAGAAAGAGTGTGAGGAGAGAGAGAGAGAGAGAGAGAGAGAGAGAGAGAGAGAGAGAGAGAGAGAGAGAGAGAGAGAGAGAGAGAGAGAGAGAGAGAGAGAGAGAGAGACACACACACACACACACACACAGAGCGACAGAGAGCGAGAGAAACAGAGTAACAGGGAGAGGGAGAGACAGAGAGAAAGAGAGAGCTAAATAGAGAGGTAGAGAGAAAGACCAAATCACATTGGAAAGCTACCAGAGGGTGTAGTACGAAAAGTACTTAGAACACGATGTGAGTTTTCGCCGTTGAAATCCCATATGCAGAGTTGCACACTGTTGGGAGCTTATGTCTTATTGGTACCCAACAGCTAGAGTACATGAGGGACCGTGGAATACAATACTGTCGTGCGCCGAAGAACGGTCGGAGCGCCGAAGAATGGCCAGGCTAGAATTTCACCAAGCACAGCATACCAATGTATACATGGTGACTCAACTGCGCATAGACTGCAATACATGAAAACAAGAACTGTCTAGGCTAGGAGGCTAACCCCAGTTCTTCGGCGACCGATTGTACTGTAGCTATAGTGATCAATAAGCACTATACTTGTATTCGGTGAGGATACAAAGACGGGCCTCATCTTGAAACGTGCAGTGCAACTGCACGACAAACGGATGCTTCAGTTTGCTCAGGATGTCGCGCTCACCAGTGACAAACTGAACCTTCTTTTCACGGATGATCTTCTGTTTGTCAACGATCTTGACTGGAGAGGACAGCGAAACAGAGAACCAGGCATACAACAGCACGTTAATAGGGACAGACACACACGGACACAGTCATACAGACAGACAGACAGACACACAAACACAGTCATATAGACAGACAGACACACACGAACACAGTCATACAGACAGACAGACACGCACACAAACACAGTCATACATACAGACAGACATACACACACACATGCGCAAATACAGCCATACAGACAGACAGACAGACAGACACACACACACACACACACACACACACAAACACAGCCATACAGACAGACACACACACACAAACACATTCATACACATACACACACACACACACACACACACACACACACACACACACACGCGTCATACGGGCATACCGATACACCACATAGAACCCCCCGAGAGGCCTGGCAATAGAGAGCTGAGAGCTGAGTGTAGGTCTACAAGTTGTGGTTCTCCAAGGCACTTTAGTACATGTAGGAAGTATTGTGCAGCCAGACGGCCAGACAACAGAAAGCAATACAACTTACCTGCAACTTCCTTCCCCGTGGCCTTCTCTATACCAAGACGTACCTACAACAGAAGCAGTGTACACGCACACGCACACACACTTTGATAAAGTGAATAAAAGGGGTGTTGGCCACGCTCATTTCCGGCTACTCGGGGCCCTCGGTCGTCGGCAGTCGACAAGCTGGCCGACCCTAAATCTCTCTCTCCGTAGCCTCTTACTCCGCTGGCCAGCACTCCCCGTACTGCAAGTTGCTGTGTGTATGTGTGTGTGTGTGTGTGTGTGTGTGTGTGTGTGTTGTGTGTGTGCGTTGTGTGTGTGTGTGTGTGTGTGTGTGTGGTGTGTGTGTGTGTGTGGTGTGTGTGTGTGTGTGTGTGTGTGTGTGTGTGCGTGTGGTGTGTGTGTGTGTGTGTGTGTGTGTGTGTGTGTGTGTGTGTGTGTGTGGTGTGTGTGTATATGTGATGTGTGTATGTGTGTGTGTGTATGTGTATGTATGTGTGGTGTGTGTGTGTGTTTGTATGTGTGCTTGTGTGTGTATGTGGTGTGTGCATGTGTGTATAACACTTTGTGTGCGTGCGTGTGTGTGTGTGTGTGTCTTTTCCAATCGTTATCCCTCCGTCAAGACGAAGGTGCACGTGTATTCGGCCGTTGTCTTGTCGACGCTGCTGTATGGTTGTGAGACCTGGGCAATTAAGGCCGTGGATGTTCGTCGGCTTGCAGCCTTTCACCACCGCTGCGTTCGCTTCCTGCTGGTTATTCCCAGAGAAACACAATGGCAGGAGCACATCTCCAACATCATTCTCCTTGAACGAGCCAAGGTACAGCCGATCGAGGAGACACTTGAAACGCGTCCACTCCGCTGGTTAGGCCATGTTGCTCGAATGGATGACTCCCGTATGCCAAAGTGTATCCTCTTCGGCGAACTGGACAAGACCCGGCCACGTCATGGGCCCCGGAAGCGGTGGTGGGACAATGTCGTGTCCGACATGAAGGACCGCCAGATAGTGGACTGGTACGACCTTGCCCAGGGTCGCAGAGAGTGGAGATCAGCATGCAGCACCATTTCTCCGATCGAGCCCGTCACCTTAGACCGCGTTTGCACTTGTGGAAAGCGCTATTGCCGTCGCCAGGACTTGACTCGCGACGCCCGATTCTGCTCGTGACTTGAACACTGTTGGTCCCTTCGGGACCTGCCATCATCTCCGGATGGGCATATTGTATTGTATTGTGTGTGTGTGTGTGTGCGTATGTGTGTGTGTGTGTGTGTGTGTGTGTGTGTGTGTGCGTGTGTGTGTATGTGTGGTGTGTGTGTGCATGCGGGCACGTGCGTGCATTTGTATGTATGCCTGTTGGCGGCTCTGTTCCAGCAAGCGTACCCGAGAGAAAGATCCCTCTCCTAGAAACTGAGTGAGGTTGAAGTCGCCCGGTCCTCTCTTCCGCTGTGCGTTCGCCACGGCCATGGCAGAGGATGCAGCGGGGCCTGCAGCAATGATCCCCGGTGCCTGCTGCCTGGTGCTACTGGACGCCACACCATTAGAGCTGGCCCCCGTGGATGCAACTTCGGTACTAGCCATGTACGCTGTCTGCTGTACACAGTAACACAGTAACAGACACAAACACAAACACACACACACACACACACAAGTACCAAGGTAAACACTCAGCAATTATCTACCATGCAAACCTGGGTAGGGGGGGGGGGGGGGGGCTGGGACAGGAGAGGGTTGAGTAGGTCCTGAACATAAGGGCTGATGACAATAGACCTTATGCCAGTTGTACAGACCCACGAAATCCCGCAGAATCTCATAGACCCGGTTGGGTGTTCATTGTGTGCTATGCATGCGCATTTGACCAATTTTAGCCTCATAATGTAATGGCAAGCAATCGCTTTTCCAGCTTCTTCACTTTGGTTAGAACTAATGACTAGCTAGATCTTTGTCAGAAAAGGTTTTCGTATGAAATGCCTTCAGGGCCCATTTCTTAGTGGAAATAGCAGAAAGCACAATAGGGTCCTGCACATTTAACACCCAACCGGGTCTACGAGATTCTACGGGATTTCGTGGATCTGTACGCTGGCATAAGGCTTATACAGGTTCAGGGGTTGCCTGAAACGTTTGCCACACGTTCATAAGCACGAAAAACAAACTACAATCTTCTTGTGCTCTGGCAGAACCATTGTGTTCGAGATGTGAAACAATAATATAATTCTAGAAATTTTGTAGAGTTATTGTTTCACACCTTGAACACACACACCCATGCGCGCACGCACACGCTCACGACTGCAACTGCATGACTGATCATACCAAACCCACAAACAGACACTAACGATGGAATGGTAAAATAAATGAAACCCCAACAGTACGCTCCTCAACACAGAAATCAAAATTGAGAAGGCAAATTTAATGCTTCGCTTGGCGGCGCGCTGTCTTCATTCCATTCTTCAGGCAACCCCAAGTGATCGTTTAGTATCGTCTACTGTATCAGTGTATGCGCTCTTACGATACGAGTTGACAGCATGAACGAATTGACCCTGACAGTGCTGACAGCCATAATTTTATGTGAGTACGAGCAGAAGATTAGGGAACTGAAATACCAACGTCAGGAACGAACGTCTTTCTCAACGCGGCCCCAAACTGCCACACCCGTCCGCAATAATTCTAACTCGTAAGAACTGCAGGAGCTCCTGGGGTTACTCGGGATGTGACTTCGTAGTCTTACAGCACTTCAACTTACCTGTGAGTGGAGAGGGGCTTCTCAAGACTCAGATTAGCAGCAAGATTCGATTTAGAACGCAACGCTTCACCAAACTTGGTCCCGAGAACTAAAATGCAACTGGTGTCGGGTATTGACAGGGCCTCACACCACGAGCAAAGGCTCTGTAGAAACCTACAAAGCAGTCCTCAATCGATTCGTGACTCCTCACCTCAGGCTCTGCAACAAAACAACTAAAAAGTTAGTTGTAGATTGTATGGGTAGATCTACCCCCGCCTGTGTAGGCCGTTCATCTTATCTCCCGCAGTCCCGGCCTGGAAAAACACAGAAGAGATCCAGATCTTGCAAGCTTGCAGAGCTAGCTAGTATAGAGTAGAGAGAGCATGCAAGCAGGGCACATGCTGCGCTCGTGCATACAGCTCAGCAGTTCATGAATTCAGGCCGGGCCGGTAAATCTACATGTATGCGAATGCCACTTGTCAGTATGGTGGTCGGCCCAGGTCGGGTTTGTGCGTAAAGACAGTTCGGCGTCATCCATGTCGACTGGGCATCCTTCGTAGGCCAATCAGACTTTTGCTCAGCTTTGCCTTTGGCTCACAGCAAGAGGGCCTAGGTGGGGGGTATGCTCGTGTACTCTTGCTTGCTCATAGCAAAAGTACATAAACCTCTTGTTCATACTAGTAGCAGGAGTACATAACCAATGGCAATGATTATGTACTCTTGCTAGCAGGGAGTAGTACAATATATTGTACTACTCCCTGCTTGCTAGTAGCAAGAGTCAGGGGCGTAGCAGCCGCTCCGGCCGGACCACTTTTCGCCCGACCACGACCACCATAGTAAAACAATGCCAAAAGTGCCGAGAATGCAGGATTTTGCACCCTAATTTCAAAAAAATTCCGCGGGGAGATCCCCCCCCCCCCTGGCCGGACCACCGCCAACGGCGGTGCTACGCACCTGAGAGTACATAACCCCTCTTGCTAGTAGTCATAATGTTGCTGAGCGCTGCGAGGCACTGAGCCTGGTGGAGAGGGGGGGGTATATTTTGCCCGGGAATGACGGGGACAGTTTTATCCATTTGAATTTTCTCTTTAATACAGCTTTTCATAAGAATCACAGCCATGCCATGCCATGCCCAGTTTTGCCAGCACGGGTTTGCAAACAGCGATTTGCCCACAGCCAGTCAGGCTCGTCCAAGATCACGGTGATTCACGGTGATTCACGGTGAATCCCAGTGAACAGTGATACATGTACATGGAAATGGTGTCGGCCATCCTGCCTGATCCTGGCACTTATTCCTGGGCATTTTTTTTAAAGCGAATCATGTTGAACGGGCAAGTACACCGAAATCAAAGCATTAGAGGCTTCAAGTTAACCCGAAATCTCGATATTCAAATGCTCAGATTTTGCGGCCAATTTCTGCTTTGTTGATCTCCATATCTTACCGGGAGAATTGCCAGCGGAATGTATCGCCAGGCAACCATGCCCGCAGTGCATGCATATCAAGGGAGCTCTAGACCCAGCCGTGTGATACCTGCACATGTACATGTATGTGCAGGACTCCCTCAGATATGTAAGAGATTAGCAGCGGCTCCAAGTAGAATAAACGATGTTGCAGACGTTGACCCCTGGAATGGTACATGCCGGCATGCTGTACAGCGCCAGTGTACAATGTACAATGTACAAGACCTCCCCCAGTGCCAGATACAGAGCATGCAACTCTCACCTCCTGTGGCCCTGCCCGCATGCAGTCCCGGGGGGGGGGGGGGGGGGGGGGGGCGACGACAGTGGGCGCCCATGGCTACCAGTATGATTGTACAGCTGTTCGTTCAAACCAAGAGTACATGAAAACCAGAGTGTGCAGCTTGGGGCCTTCTCTGCCATGGGTGTCTGTCACGGCGGAATTCCGTGATTACATCATATTTGGTGCCGATCTGAGGCGGGAACTGGCGTAGTGCGTACAACTGAGCTGCAGTTGTGCAGAAAGAGACCGGCTTGAATCCTGCGTGTACGCACTACATAACTAAAAATGATGTAATCACGGAATTTCGCCGTGACAGCAACCCATCCGAGCTGCACACTCTGGTTTTCATGTACTCTTTGTTCAAACTGAATACTAGTACACTATTGAAATAAAACAAAAAAAGTGATGGCAGTGCAGAGTCCACAATAAGCGGCATACTGAGTACGCACATGTACATGCACAGAAGATAATGATAGGGAAGCCTTGTTTGATACAGCCAACTTTGCGTATCACGACACTCGGCGGGGCATCAGAAAAGTGTCCTTATTCACGAAGTGTCCTTATACCCGAAGTCTCATTATAACTATTACAGTTAGATGGGACTTTGCTCTGGGCATGGAAATTCTGTCGTTATTCGCGAATTGTCATTATATCCGCAGTCGTTATTGGCGAAGTTGTATGCTACACGGCGGAGGACACATTGCGTTGAAAACAGTGCTCCTGACTAATGCGGAATGGTGGCAAGACCGGAGCCTTGCCACCCAATGATGGTTGTAGTAAGAGCACTGTTTTCCAAAACTGTGCGTCCTCCACCTTGTAACATGCTGTCAACCGATCAACATGTTGATTGTGCAGACGAGTGAGACGATTCGTTCTACAGTAAGAACACTGTTTTCCAAAACGGTGCGTCCTCCACCTTGTAACATGCTGTCAACCGATCAACATGTGCAGACGAGTGAGACGATTCATTCTGGTATTGAATAGTTTGTAATTATTTGCCTTCACCAACAATCAACAGATGACTATTACTACATGTATGATATCACCACTCCACAGTGGTGATCACAAGATGATGTCATCATGCAAGAACGATGACATCACGGCCTGAAGACACACGGTTGGGAGGGCTTTATGTACCTGCACTCTACTCTATGGTAGTATCTAAACAAAGACAAAGACATGCAGGGAGTAGTAAAATATCTACTCCTTGCACAAAGCAATACATGTGCTGTAACACTACCAACCATCAGTAAGTTCTAATACAGGACCTACACCGAGTATTGCCAGTATTTGAGATGAATGCGAGCAGCACAAAATACTCTCATTAGAGGACATTGAGCAAGCACACACCCTGCTCAGTTTCCTGTGCTGGGCAAGCGATGCATGGGGAAGTTGTTGCGCAGCTGTGTGTCGGGATGCGTCTTGTTCGTGCAACCGTGCATGATCTCCGATTCCCATTTCAGTGTTGTCACGCCCTGCGCAGTACGTGCATACAGCGTGTGGCATGAGCGCACACAGTTAGACACACACACACAAACATGCATACACACGAAAGCACATGCGCAAACACACACACACACACATGCAGAAAAGCAGATGGAGTGATTCCCTGACGAGTAATGAGAAAGAACGAGACAAATGCACATAGTTGAACATGAATAACCTAATGATGCAAGCTGGCTACGGATCTCACTTCTTTGGTGTGAAGCCTGGAGTTACGTCAAAATAGCTTGTTTCATATTTTCCACGTGGTGCAATCCAAGGAGTGGCGTGCATGAGCTGATCCTACTACAGTACCGAAGAACGGGGGTGTGGGGAGGGGGGGGGGGGGTGTTCAGCCTCGTGTCCTAGGCTGTTCTTATTTTTAACTAGGGCTGCAACGGGTAGGGGTTTGGTCGGGTGACGAGTTCGGGTACTTCTATCCGGGTAGCATGGGTACCCTATCGGGTATTTTTTTGAATTTTTGACCCAGTTTGTACTATGAGCGTGCACTGGCGCTACATAGGAAGTGTATAGTAAGCACGTAGCCATGCTGTTTACATGCACCGTTGCGAAAACACCGTACTCCAACTACCCGATCGGGTTCTCAGGAGCAAATTGCTACCCTACTACCCGATCGAATTACGGGTAGCACGGGTACCCTACTACTCGTTGACACCCCTGTTTTTAAGTACAGCAGTGTCTATGTGCAGTGGAGTCGCCGTGTGTATAACGGTATGCTGTGCTTGGTGAAATTCTAGCCTGTTCATTCTTCGACCCCGGACGGTACTGTGGCCGCACTGTCAGAGGTGCAGGCAGTGACTGGTTTATAGCCGTGCCAGGGAAGGAGGTACATGTGATTAACAGTTCTCCGTGACTGCAACGACACAACACCAGAGAGCCCAAGACTAACTCAGGCCCGCCGGAGCCGGTCCGGCTCGTCAGGTTATCACCGGATCAACCGTTCGGCCACAAACACATGTTTCCTACTGTGGAGGGCATGTGTACCCGCCATAGCCTACACAAAGTACATGTATGAAAGGCCATGTTGCCAGACCCATACCTGCATGCCAACCATTCCGATTTGGCCGCCACCGTCCCGATATCGAGGGTGGTAATAGGCACCCAAAAGTGCATTTATCGCATGCCTCACGGCTAAATTTGTACACATTTTCGTACCAAGGTGATGTCACTGTCCCGATCTCAGGTTCGCATACTAGTAGGTTGGTAGGTGTGTGGACCAATCAAAACTGCGCCCGGCGGTCCTGTAACTTAGTAGAAAAACTTTTCGTTCTTAATTCCCTCCCCCACCTACCCACCCCACTGAACGAAAAAATATATATATAGACTTGACTGTTGACAGCTAGAATGGATTGATGTTTCAGCTATCAATATTTTTCATGAAGCTCTCCTTGACCCACCCACCCATGAACGAAACTTTTTCGTTTTGTGTATAAAAGATTGATAATTATGGACGGCCCCTTTACCTTGATAAATCCCACGACATTCTTGTAGTTCTGACCGTCGTCGCAGTACGCGCCGTAGATCTGTGAGATGCTGAATCCGCGCACCATCACATGACCCGACTCAGCGTGCTCGCCGATGGCAAAGTTCAGCGTGTCGTTGTAGTGGTGAACCTTGGTGCTGTGGATCGCCTGTAGACACACAGCAGTCAATTCACATAAATTCACATATATGTACACTTGTACACTTGTACAGTCACGTTGATAGCGATTATGTTAGGAGCTACTTGTACGTTTGTGTTTTCTTGTTTGTGTACATATACATGTATGTGTGTATGTGTGTGCGTGTGTGTGTGTGTGTGTGTGTGTGTGTGTGTGTGTGTGCATACATGTACGTGTTCATGCACACACGCACACACTCATACATGCACATACACCGTCACACACACACACATAGCCAAGGCCAAGCTGACATGCAGAGACTGACGCACGCAAGACGCACGCAAGACCCGGAGACCGCGGCAAAACAATGATCACTTCAGAAAACAAGCGGACAGAGAGGACCTGAACAAGTAGATGAGAACACAATACTAGTTCCAGCCTCAGGGGCGTCGGAAAGTATTTTAGCGTGGTACGGCCAACCATATGCTGTTGCTATTGAGCATTGAGAATGAGTGAGAATCGTTACCTTTGGTACACGTAAACCAGTCAATTTCGGGAAATCGTTATATTGCGCCTCGTTAGAATAGTGGCTTTTACAGTACTTGTTTGGGTTTGGGGTGGCTCCTCCGAAACATTTCTAAATATGGAGTCCAGATCAGTGGTTTTTATTGCTTCCAGGGAACCATGGGCATTGAGTGGAAGGGTCAATACCGCAGTGACCGTAGCGGGTCCGATGCCCCTCAGCCTAGATCAACCTACTTCAGCAGCCTACATCAGTACACGTGCAGTGTGAGCATACCTGGAGAAGGAACTGTGTGCCGTCGGGAATCTTGTACTGACGGAGGTCTTCATCCTGCAGGAACATGAAAACATGTAACATTACAAGATAGGCACATTATAAGTCTACAATAGTAGCCATATATGGCAGCGCCGGCCGACTGTGCTGCCATAATATATGGCCCTTATTTCAAAAAGAGGAACAACCCTGGACTGTAGCGGACGTTGAAACTTAATTCCATTGAGAATTCAAGCAGCCACGGGGTGCTGGCCTTGCAGCCGCGAGCACTGTTGGCCTATTGTTTTACAGCGTGTACATGAACTACAATTAGGGGTGAAACGATTAGTTCGAATATTCGTGTATTCGTTCGAAAATTTCAAACTAGCGAGTATTCGAAATTTTGCACTCGATCGTTTTTTTGGTTTTTTGTTTTGGTATTGGCATTCTATTTTTCAAAAACTTTCGTTGCATCGCTCGTCCACTGGTACATGGTATGCATGCGTTATGCATGCCTTTGAGTCAGTATTTTATGACTTGGACGATGGGATCACCACGGCAAGTAACGTTAGTTATGAAAGTACTGATGAAAATCGTTACTTTTATTACACTTTGTACAAGACGTTGGCGACTTTTGTTCTATGTTCACAGATAATTTCTTCCCAATTGGTCGAGAACTCACAAATCTAGAGCTCTTGAATTTTGATAAAATACTCGAAATAATCGGATACTCGATCGAATATTATGAACGAGTGATCGATTGGTCAAAATAGATACTCGTTTCACCCCTAACTACAATGCATGTGCATGTAGGCGCTAAAAGCAGTTGAAGGGCGCCGGCCCCGGTCATCCCATCAGATTACAATCAGTCCAATGATATGACAGTAAGTGTGAGTTACAAAGTCTGAAGAAAAATGTTGAATGGTCTCTGCTGGGATGACGACTACACCATAGCTCAGTGGTTAGAGCATCGCTGGCTACAGGCGAGGGTCCCGGGTTCGAGTCCTGGTGGTGACAGTCAATTTTTTCCTTCAGACTTTTCCCGTTTGTGTCTTTCCCTCAAGCCAGTGAACACAACAGTAGGTAGAACTAAATGTAATGGTCAGACCCTGGAACAACCTCATCACCGTTGTTAGTACATGTGATGGTCAGACCCTGGAACAACCTATTACCGTTGTTGAACAGTGCCAGTCAGTGAAAGCAGGCGAATCACCGAGGCACATTCAACGTGGATAGCGGCTGAGGGTATACATATGTAGGACTCAGTGACCAATCACGGTCCCCGTGACCAGTCAAACAGTCACAACCCCCCCCCCCCCCCCATGACCAGTCACAACTTAGTTTACCAGTCACAATGCCCCGTGACCAGACACAAGTCACCACACATGTACATGTGTAAAGTTAAATACGGACAGCGGCCGAGGGGATAAACTATAAAGGGTCATTGGAACATGAGCCCATTCATCTGCACGGCTTAGCCCAACACAAGATAGATAGAGAGAGAGAGAGGGGAGGGGGGGGGGGGAGACTGAGCTGTGTTGCAACTCCAAGTTTCATGTTGTCACGATCATCTGGCTTACCCCAACAAACGTGTAGCGTCCGTCAGCACCTCCACTCTTCAGCGACGTCACAATTGCGTCATTGACTTGCGTCGACGTCATCTCACTGGTGATGCGAAAACCAACCTAAGACCACGCATGGACGTACCGAGGGTGCACAGCGATCAGTGGAGCAATGTCAGGGGCGTCGGATGGTATTGCACGATGTATGGTACGGCCATGAAGATGGGGGTCTGATGGCCGTCCCCCGGGGAAATGTTTTAGGAAAATTGGGCCCAAATAGCCAATATTTCATTGCTTCAGAAATCACAGGATAAACTTATTGGTGCGGCTTTGGGCGCACCTGCCGCACCGATTCGGACGCCCCCTGAATGGGTATTTTCTGGCAAAACAACTACAGTGCATTTTCGTTAAGAGGAACGCTGACAAGACAAACCATGATCCTCCTTAAAGCCATTCAGTTCAACCCCTTCGCCACCGGATGTGCTATCACATACTGCTAACAGCCATGGCTTTGAATAATAATAAGTACCGTATCTGCTGGAGTATAACGCGCACCTGAGTACAATGCGCACCCCCATTTTTAAGCAATGTTTTGGCAATTCAAGGTATATGCGGAGAATAATGCGCAGCCTTGATTTGAGTGCAGTATTAAACATAAAGACAGTACTATAGTGCGACCATTGTCATAAAAAGTGCATTCAGATGGCTTGCGCAGGGTCAGAGGTGGCACACTTCGTAACAGTTTGATGCATTGCCCTACTTTTCGAAGTACTATACATGCTCATTTTTTAAATATTCGGAGCATGGTGCGCACCAGCGATTTGGGGCCAGAAGTAGTACCTCCAAAGTGTGCACTGTACTCCGGCAAATACGGTATGTTTGTGTGTGTGTGGGGGGGGGGGGGGGGGCATGAAAAAGATAAAAGTCAATCTTGTGAATAAGGACCTCGGGTATAACAACAACTTGCGAATAACGGCTCAATCTTCAGACCTAGTGGCAGATGGCACGTATTCATCTAAAATGGCGGACGCCCACGCTGCATATATGGTATGGGCGCACGTGAGCCACGCTGTGGGGACACTTGTTCGATTCCGCATACAAATGTATACAAATGCGTGGAAAAGAAGTTTCTCTAATCGCTGGAACTTGTGAGTTTCTTTCGATATAGACTACTGGTCTTCAAGGTATACAATAGTAGTGACCCAACGAAGTGGAATTTGCGGAATACAACGTTCGATACGGCTCAACAAGTCAAGAGTAAAGTGCGAATTTACTATGTACGCAAATGAGAAAACCTACTTGTTTCCCCGCAGCGCTAGTCACGTGCGCCTTCAGTGAATACGTGCCATTGTCTACATAGATTCAATGTCACGAATAACAGCACCTCATGAATAACGACACTTTATGAATAACAGTACTGTCTTCACACACGATCCAACTTCAAGGGCGTTTTTCGCAAGGTTGACTGCCTATTGGTATGTTTCAGAAATTTACGGACACCGCTATTGATAGAGGTCATGGTGGTGGAGACGTTATGCGAATGATGTCATGGTGGTGGAGAGGTAAGGTTATGCGAATGACGTCATGATGGTGGGCCAGTACGCATGCAGTGGAACCCGGCTCATGGGAGTCATGGGGTAAAACCTGTCCAGGCGACCACTCAGATGAGGCGACCACCTGTCCCAGAAGACCACTGCAACCATGTACTAGGACTGGCAAGAATCAGGACCATGACTAATGCCCTTTTCTCTGGTAAACTGCGCTGAAGTTTACCCTAAATCCTAGGCTGTCCCATTCGGCTTGCTGCTAACACAACAGTTGCCTACTCTTACCAGGCAGCATGCGTTGCCGCATCCTCCGCACGAGTTGTGATCGCAGTCCGGAGGCACACAGCTCTGGACGGCGGCAAGCACGACCGCTAAGACCAGCACACTCAGCACACGAATCATGATTCAAATCAAGAATAATAATTATTATTGATCCAACAGTACTACTACTAGTCCACTAGTAGCTGTAGACAATAAATGGCCAGTGAAAGGACAGTGAAAGGTCTCCCAAGCAGATGATTTATGGTGACTGGAACGAAACGGAACGAAAACGGGCTGTACTGGCCTTGAATTGTTTTCAAACCGTTTACTGTACCAGGTTTACACGAGAACCGCAAAGCGGCAAATCGTTTTGAACGGAAAACGGAAAACGGGCGATCAGGCTGGAGCACGTGCTGGCTTTTGTTTTTTTGTACGTGCTGGTGCATGTTTTTTTTGTTTTTTTTAATATTACAGGTACCCGGCCGGACCCGGTAGGTTCGAGAAGGACGTCGACTGGCGGACTGCCAACTGGTCGACGGCAAATAACTATACATGATGTACGGTATGTATCGTAGTGTGATTATGCCGCCGTATGCCTACGTACGCCGGGGTACGTACGCCGTAGTCTTAGTGCCCGGTGTGGTACGTCCCTGGTTCTGTCACACTCGCTGCTAGAAGTTGAACTTCTTCTTCTTCTTCTTCTTCTTCTTCTTCGGTATCAAAACAAAACTTAGCAGCTAATACATGTAACCATGATCAACTGTAGTAATACTTTGTGACGACGTCAGCTCTCCTTCAGGTCGACGAGACGACATCTATCTGCTGACATGTCGACACACTGCATGCACTGTGTGATGACACCAGCACCCGCCGCAGCTGATGGTCCCATGATCTTGGCAAGCGCGCATCGTGAATCAGCTGATTTGGCTGACATAATTATTGTTTTGCGCATCATGCACCCACGTCTTTTATCGTTTGCTCACGACAGCAGTGAACATTCTAGCACAAAGATTGACATGCATCATCCTGATATGATACATCACCGGACTAGCACTCGCAGCTCTACTTATAAAAGTACTTTGAGTTTAAACCAGTTTGGTGAAAGGTGAAGGAGGACCCACCATGACTCTCAGGAGCAGTGCTCCAGCAGGCTCTAATCCAGAGACCAGACGGATTGGAAACCCTGCCCATACGCACCCTCTAAAATGATCTAATCAGACAGTCAACCTGTTCAGCACAGCCACTTCCAGTCCGCCCATAATCATAAGTATGCAGAGTGCGAACACAATCATAGTCATTGCTGCGTTCAGCCTGAATCGTGGGCACAGCCAAATCTGAGAGGTACTACAAGTAAAGTAGTGCATGTATAGCATAGAAAATGCATGGACCGGACTACCGGTGCATGTACAAGTGAGAAACTATTTATTATTATTATTAAATTTTTGATAGGGCAATCCCCACAGGCCTAAGGCCTTTTGACAGGGTACCCTAAAAAATGAAGAACAGAATTACGGAAGGTATGCAAGGAAGAACTAGAGCGGACCTCCGCTGGGAGGGCATTCCAGCGGTCAGAGCCAAGGAAAGTGACAGAAAATAAACCATAGCGACGTTTGGCTGTCGGAAGAGCAAGGGAAGAGGACACTTGAGAGCGGGTGTCTACCTCTATCATTCCCCACCCATTTCACCCAAAGAACATCCAAAAGTTCAAGACAGCAGCTTATCACCATCTCCTCAGAACGAACTGGCACTGGGCCACTCATAGCATACGCGAGTAAGAGGGTACAGTGTCCTACCCTGCTTGGACATACATGTAATCTCTCCTCACGGGCAGCCTCCTCTTGAATTTAAAAGTCTAACAGCGTTCACATCAATACTCAACTTATTCTTTTGCTCACTGAGCAATACAATCTTTCCATTTTCTTTCTTCTGTTTTCTTTTTCAATTTAATCCTCCCCACCCAATATCCCTTTGGTGCGTCCATGGAGCTATGAAGCCGAGACCTCTGGTCGGCGGAGCTTAATGGGCCCCACCACCACACTCCATCATTCACCCCAGTGTCTGGAGATATGTGGATTTTGTAGAGAAAAAAAAAAAAAAAACTAGTGCAGGTAGAATTAGAGCGGAGACAGAAACAGTTAGCAACAAAGACACTAGCCAGATCATGAAGCGCACGGTACGTTAGAACGTACAGCTTGAATTGGTACCTAACAGACAAGGGAATGATATGGTAGCGGGCAAGAACAAGGGAGACATCAGATAGGCGGGGCATGCAAAATACAATACGCAGCGCTCTATTGCTAAGTCGGACAACACGGTCATGGAGGGAGGCAGAAAGGCAGTGAGCAAAGGAATTAGACCCATACTCAAGTATGGACTGAATGGAACAGATGTAGAAAGCCCTCTTAGCATCGATCGTTAAATGGTCTCGGACCTTTCTAAACATTCCTAACTTACAGCCTATTTTACGTTCTAATTGTGCAATGTGAACCCCAAAGGAGAGATGTTCGTCAAGAACTATACCGAGGTATTTCACGTGTGCACTAGGGGTGATGGTGACATCTTCAATCTGTACGTTGACATCGGGGTCAAGAGGTTTCGACTTTGGCCTGAACACAACAAGCTGGGTTTTCGAGGAGTTCAACATAAGACCTCTCGTTGCCAAGAATTCCTTTACTTTGATGATGTCCTCTGTGAGGTCTTTGCATAAGTTCTGGACATTCTTCCCCGCCCTGTATAAAGACACATCATCTGCGTATTGACGGGCTTTGCAGTGTTTGGGCACAGCGGGGAGTTTCCTCACGGACAAGTTAAATAGAAACGGCCCTAAAACAGAGCCTTGTGGAACGCCTCTGTTGCTTGTGTATGGTTGCCCTTGTTGAGTCTTAGTGACCACGCACTGCTGTCTGTTTGTAATAATAATAATAATAATAAAACAGGTCGCGTAATGAAGCAGCATAACGATAGATGTGCAAAGTCATGATGCCTGGTCCGCTTCTGTCCTGGGTTCACTACCCCGTGCGTTGCAGCCGCGAGCAAAACCAGCTCAGGCTGAGAGTCACCTCCATGATTGCTTGTCCAAAGCGCGCATTCTGAGCCCACTCAGATCAGTCATGGTCTTCAGTGGCATGTCTCTGGCAGCTGTGCTTGCCTTGACTGCCGTGGCCAGGTTCGATTTCGGGCGTCCACGCACACCGGTGACATCTCGACGGAAGTAGTTGTCCATTGCCTGCTGTGGCGGGGCATCTGAGGGCATCCTCAGAACATGACCCAACATCCGGAAACGGCGGACAGCAACGGTGTGCGAAAGTGGCTGTGTGTGTGCTCTGGAATATAGGTCTTTGTTGGAGATGATGGCGGGATACCTAATTCCGAACAAGTTCCGTAGTTGACGTCTATGGAAGGCGTTCAGCTTCTCCAGTGCAGCCTCTGTCAGTCCCCAGGTTTCGCAGTTGTATAACAGTGTTGGTAGGACGATGGCATTGTAGAGACGAAGCCTGGTTTCCTCGGATACAAGTTGACGTCGTATCCAGAGCGAATACATGCGGCCATACGATGTTGATGCTTGGTCCATTCGTCGGCTCAAGTCCTCCTCTTCCCCCAAGAGAGAGCCAAGTTGCTTCGATCTTCGCCATTCGGTGGTGGAGGCAGAGATGTGAAGCCACTCTGTTTTGCTGCTGTTAACGTTGAGTGACCAGTCACCCAGGCCGTCAGCTATCACGGGTAGGGAGTTGGCAAGCCATTGTCGCTCAGTCGAATAGAAGGAAATGTCATCGGCATATCCTGTTTCCTGTGGTATTGCTGCATCAGTGTCTGGCCGTGGTGGTAGTTTGCTTCGAGTCTCCCTCAGTGCTGCTTCCAGGTAGCAAACAAACAGAACCGGGCTCAGCCCATCACCCTGTGGTGTACCTAGCGTGCTAACAAACGCCTCCGCTGAAGTGGCACCCACTTTCACAGAGAGTGTTGTACCATACAGCAAATGGTGAATCAGGCAAGCCTCGTCAGGTCCGGTAATCTCTGACATAACAGCAAGGAGCTTTGTGCGGCTAATGGTGTCGAATGCTTTCGACATGTCGAGGCCAAGGACGTGGCAATCCCACACGAAGTGGGTGGCCTTAGCCGAAATCCAGCGCTGTGTCCACACCACATCGGCAGTGCCACGGCCAGGCCTGAAACCAGACGAAGTGGATCCAAGATAATGCGACACACGTGGTGTGATACGTTTGAGCACAACGAGTGAAATGACCTTGCGCAGGGTGTTCAGCAATACAATCGGTCTCAGGTTTGCAACTGGTCCCCGCGCCTTGTTAGGTTTTGGTAACGGTATCAATATGCCTGGACCAATAACACTACACAGGTGGTCGCCCCTGGTGATGCTGTTGTTGATCATGGTGGTGATGATCGGGGAGATGTACTCAGCACCGTATTCATGGTATTTGAGGAGTTCTGCGCATACACCATCCGGCCCACATGCTTTCTGATTTCGCAGTCGTCTCAAAGCCGCCTCTACTTCTTCGGTGGAAACGGGCGTCTCCAGTGTGTGCGGAGCTGGCGGTGGCAGCAGGTCATCAGAAGTGTTGAACTGCCCCTGATAGTGATCACGTATGCGAGATGCCTTTTCCTCATCGCGCATGAGGATGTGACCATCAGCCGACTCGACGAAGAGCTGCTGCGGCTTGCCACGTTTGAGCTGGGAGGCTGCTATAAACATTTGCGCGGAGGTTGGAGCGCTCTCAACCGCCTCGGCAATAGACCAATCCCGAAAAGATTGTCTGGGTTCGTGAAAGGGGGCACGCGTGCAAGCCAGCACGTGTGAAGTGCATCGTTTTGTATTCAGTTTGTGTGTGTCAGCTCATGGCGGAGGAGAGAGAGACTTTTGCTCGCCGAGCTGAAGCTAAAGGATTTGATGGAGTCCTGCCAGCAGCTAGTCAAAGGACCTTCGGTACCTTAGGCAGACCCTGACGGAGTTTGGAGGCCAGCAAGCTCTCGGTGAGGAGAGAAACATTCGCGTGGCGATGGACTCTCCGTAAAAAATGCAAGCTACATAGCGCCGACATACTGCAACAGGCCACGATTTCAGCTAACTAACTCGATCTGCCGCTTCACAAAGTTCAACTATTTACAAGTCCTGACTGTTGTAGTCTGAAGCTGGACTCTCATCGCCCACCTACAGGTAGCTTTTGGAGCTGATGGATTTCCCGACTTGGACTCCTTCCGCAAACTCTCGCAATATTACTACAGTGTATGCTGTGTTTCCGCACGCTCGTGTCGACATGTCACCTATACTGTACATGTACCGGGTCGCGGAGGAGCTTGACGACCTCCGCTGACTCCAGGTTTCCGAAATACTGCCGTCGTCTTCGTTGATGTTGCTGGTGACATTCTCCCCTTGCAGGACGTGCGCATAGTTGTCGTCTCGGGGGTAAAGACTATGTTGTCTTTCGAAATAGTTCTTCATCACGCTCGCGCGAATGATGTTTCTCATCATGAACTCGTTCCGACGGTGTGACACGGCGATGGTCTTTGGCGGGGCACTGGCTTGGCGAAAAAGATATCTTCTTGTACAATATAACACTGATCGGCTGCAGATGAGTACAGTCACTTCGTGGTTGGTCCTATAGGAGGGCAGCTGCCAGGAAAGAGGCAGAACTCATCGAAGACGAAGCGCTCGCAACAAACAATAGCACTCGAAATATCTCGTAAGATTTAGGGCCTATCGCTTTGAGCCACAGCGCTCACAGCCTTACCTACTTCATCAAAGTGAGCTCTACATGTTCGTTGACCTCTTCACACTACACAGAAGAGCGAAACAAGGATTATGTCTTAGCATTTCAACTCCAACAGCAGACCATTACCAGTGCGAGAGAGAAATCTACAAAGGGCTTTGCTTTCTGTCGCATCGTCTCTCTTGCATGCAACTGACGAGAAAACCGTGTACTTACCCTCGCATTCACACGCGAACTATCAAACACGTCCTGTGCCGCATGCTGATCAGGTAGTGCCATGTATGTATTGTATAGTGTACTCTCAGTTGACATGCCCCCTTTCGAACCCAGACAATCTTTTCGGGATTGGTCTATTCTGTCCAGGCGAGAGTTGGCTTCGGTCCGTTGGATATTACGGATTTCATGCATAACACAATTGCGCTCCTTCTTCAGCTGCGCAGCATCATGGTGTCCGGACTCAGCTAATATTCGCAGTTCCCGTTGCCGCAGTGAAAGCCGAGCAACCTGTGCGTTTGGTTGAACGAAACGGTTCCTAGCCTCGGATCGGTGCAGATGACCAATGGCGGTGTCTGCTGCAGACTTGATCGCAGATGTGGCAGCTGACCAGACATCAGCGGGAGCATCACTTGCCGGAGTTACTTGAAGGAGTTAGTGTTGGGCTGACTGCTCAGCAAACTTTCTCTCTCCCACTCTATTGCTCTAAATCTTTACTATCTCCCAACCTTTCTCCCAACCTTTCTGTCACAGCCTGTCAGGCTACCCGTGCTTTGTTTCCGCGTGACGAGCCTTCCCGTATGGCTTTGAGAAACGCTCGTATCGCGACGTTCAATGTTCGTGGACTGTGTTCGAACTCAAAACAGCAACAACTCGCTCGTGATTTACAAACGTATCGCGTCGACTTCTGTGGACTTCAGGAGCTGAGAGCAAAGGACCCGTTCGACAGAAGCATTAGTAAAACTCACAGGCTAGTGAGCTTTGGCCTGACAGACGACAGCCATGGCGGAATTGGCTTCGCTGTTTCAAAAAAATTCGAACCGTGCATTTCAAAAATCAAAAAACTGTCGGATCGAGTGGGCTATGTTGACCTATCGTTTCCGCAAGCCAAGAACTCATCACTGCCAGTTCGGTTTGTTGTGGCACATGGACCCACGAACCCAAGGTCGAAGGAACAGCCTGAGCTCAGAGACCAGTTCTACGACGCACTATCTTCCGCATGGAATGGGACAAGCAAACGAACGCTTGTCATCGGAGTGGGGGACTTCAACAGCAAAGTTGGCAGCGCTGTCACCTCGTGTGTCGGAAATTACAGCAAAGGGGCCCGCAACGAAAACGGCCAGGCGCTCGTGGACTGGGCAAACTCTCACCAGTTGTTGCTAGCCAACACAGTATTCCGCTATTCAATGCGCTACCGAACAACATGGACTGGACAGGTTAGAGACAGCAATACGAATCGTACTAAAAAAATCTACAACATGATCGACTATGTGGTGGTTCCATCGCATTGTAAGCCCATCATTAACAAGGCCCGATCGTATGCTGGTACAGAGGTGTTCAGCGACCACAAGCTAGTGATCGCTGACATGCTTTTCTGTGAGCTATTCAAAATCTTCCAAACAAAATCAAAAAAGGAGTCGCCGTATGCTGTCCATGGATTAATAGATGGCTCCCGTAGACCGGAATATCGCTCGGCTCTTCGGGCACACCTTCAAGTAACTCCGGCAAGTGATGCTCCCGCTGTCTGTTTGTAAGGTAGCTGTGAAACCATTGCAGAGCGACTCCGCCAATACCAATCTCAAGTAGTTCTTGAAGTAACATGTTGTGGTTGACAGTGTCAAAGGCCTTTGACATATGAAGGAAGGCAGCCACTACGTAGTCACCCTTGTCCAAGGCGAGCATCCAATCGTTGGTAACACAAGTCAGCAAGTCTTCGCAGGACTGGCCTCTGCGGTAGGCGAATTGCTCTGCAGGGAGATGTTGCAGTGGGGGTGGTGCATTCTGGATGTAGCGTATGAGTTGATCATGCACTATGTGCTCAAGTAACTTTGACATATGGGGGAGCAGTGATATTGGTCTGTAGTTGGAGGAGACCGACTTATCACCGCGCTTGTGGATGGGGCGAACATGGGCTGACTTGTACAGAGCTGGGAATTCACCAGACGTCAGAGATTCAGATAACAACTTGGATAGTGAGGGAGCGATCTCATCGTTGATTAACTTGTAAGCAGCAACTGGAACATTGTCTGGTCCGGTGGCTTTACGGCTTTTCATGCGTTGGATGTAGTATTGCACTTCCGGAACACTGACTGATGAAAACTGAGCTAATGAGTATTCAGGTAGGGGGCCGTGAGGCATGCAATGTGCACTATCAGAAATCGAGGGATCGTTCACGACTTTCGCAAATGTCTTTGAGATGTCGGAGACATTAGCAGCAGGTTCCTGATTTGCTTTAGCTCTGCCAAGTAGATTGTTTATAATACCCCACTGTTCTCTTGGGTGGCCTCTGTGGCAGACAAGTTGTTCTTGGAAGTATGTCGACCGTGCTCTAAACTGTTGTACGAGATCTGACTGGTCTGGGTGTCTGAGCATTGCACGGTGCGCCCGTTTGCGCTTAAACAATAGAAGGCGGAGTTCATCATCCATCCATGGGGCTGGAGCGTATGCTTTCTTGATATTCACACGTTTAACAGGGCAATGCTCGTCTAGTGCACCCTGAACTGCAGTCTGCCAATGTACAATGCGTGTGTTTAGAGACTCTGGCGATGAGGCACTAGCGTGGTGAGACAGGTTGAACATTTTCTCAGCGGCTGTTTCTTGGAAATCTATGATATTCAGAGACCGAACTGATGGCTTACGTATCTGTATTTGTCTACTCGTCTGGTGTGGCTGAGCATCAGAATGGACGGTGAAATGAACATGAACCAGATTATGGTCTGAAATATCACACGCAATTACAGTCGAACTACTGAAGACTATATCAGTCCCGCTGAGTACTGCAGGTGGTGTGGTGAAAGTGGAGTTGGGTACTAATACTAGATCTATCGTTGTTCCGCTTGGATATCTGGTTGGTGCGGTACTAGCCTGCTGGATGGCCCATGTATTATGTCATACATTATGTCATGCATTACGTCATGCACTGCCGTATTTCCCCGGCGATTATAAGTCGCACTTGATTATAAGTCGCGCCCCATTTTCAGGTTTGAGCCATGTTGTTTTGATATCAGCGGCTTCAGTTGTAAGTCATGCTCGATTATAAAAGTCGCATCCCCTTTTTTACTCTTGAAGTTTAGTGTAAAAGGTGCGACTTCTATTCGGGGATATACAGTACATCATGCACAGCCGGGCACTACAATGATTACATCTAGTCTACCCTAGGCACTAGTACATTAGCAATATTCATAACTCTGTTTGATAGTCACGAAGTATTTGGAAACTAATATAGTAATTATATATCAAGGGATAGACGAAAAACAAAACTGGAAAAACAAAAATCCACTCCAAAGTTTGAATACAGAGACGGTCACCGCAATATTTTACAACCGTTCATTGCCAAATATGGAAGGTATAACTAATGTCTGTGAGTACGCTGGGATCAGCAATGCACTGTTCAACACCGCACACGACCATGCCCAGGTGGCTGTGTGGGGTGTTATGTGAGTACGCTGGGATCAGCAATGCACTGTTCAACAGCGCGCACGACCATGCCCAGGTGGCTGTGTGGGGTGTTATGTGAGTACACTGGGATCAGCAATGCACTGTTCAACACCCCTGACGACCATGCCTAGGTGGCTGTGTGGGGTGTTTACGGTAGAAATTACGTCATTGCGCAATTTCTACCCACTCCCGCATTCCTCCTCGGGGTCCGTAGTGCAGCCATCCCCGCTGACACGTTTACCGCCCTCTGAGAAGCTCTGGCCGTGCTCCTGCTCCGCACTAGCGGTGACATCGGCATCGGCATCTACTGGGTCGGCAGCAGTTGCACCGCCACCACCAACAGAGGCTCGCTGAGGTGCCGCAGCTCCGCCGGTGGGTCTAGCAGGCCTGGCTGAAGCGGCAGGGGTCTTCTTGAGTTCCTGCCGAAGTAGCAGAGCGAGCTCTTGGTGTGACAAAATCTGCATCGGGTCCTCCATAGCCTCGACTAGTTCGAAAAAGGCATTTTGACCGCCACCTTGTATGTGGTCTAATAATTTGTCCGCCTACATCGGAGCAGCACAGACACAAAACACATGCGTATGCGTACACATGCACATAAACAGACAGACACACACACACACACACACACACACACACACACACACACACACACACACGCACACATACACACATACACACACACACACACACACACACACACACACACACACACACACACACACACACACAGGGTATTCAGAAGAAATTTCGGAAAGATGACTTAAACAGCTAATGAACCGTTCAACGACGGAGGCAAACACACCTCAAAACCCCAGTAAAGGTGCACGATACTTGATACTACAGTCCATTCAGAAAAAGATGGACTTCTAGCTTTTGGCCATAAATGGGTCAAACGTTGAGTTTTTTTAGAATTTTTTTCTGGAATCCCCTATGGAATCCTCTTCCAATTATGTTTCTGAAGTCTATTTGTCCAAAAAGCAAGCCATAGCAAGAATAGGATTTCGGCCAGGTTTTGCCCCAAGAGCACTGAATTGGGAAAATCCATCAAAATCCAGCCCGTTTGACCCTGCTTGCAACAGTGCATTGTACGGTTCGAATCCCAGTTCAGGTACCCTTTTTGGACCCTTTTCAAATTTCAAATTTCGCAGTACTGCACTGTGTACGATAAAATCTTGAAAAATCGCCTAATACGGGAGCTCGCCAGAGCCAGGGCCCATCTTTTTGTGAATGGACTGTAGTGTGATATGCTGAATCAGTGAGAATCCGATAGAGGCCCCACTAGCACTACTGATCTCACAAGAACTAATCATACACCGATGCACGCACATAGTCTGGCAAAGAGACAGGACCAATTGCAGGCAGGGAGATAGACAGACAGATAGACAGGACACATGCAAAGGGGCCACAGACAGACACACAGACAGACACACAGACAGACACACAGACAGACACACAGACAGAACGAAACAGACACACACACACACACACGGAGGATGCAGGCAAGCACATTAGCAGGCCAGGCGACAGACCAGCACGCCTTTCTAAGGGCAAACATAGTCAAAGAGCATCAAAAGAACTGCTACAGGGGTCGGTGTTGCTATGTGGGCTGAAGCAAGACTACTGCAAGTCAACAATTTTCGGCCCGGGCATTATCGGCCTAAAATGCGTTGCGGCCGAAATTTCGTTTCGCAAGGTTCAGTGTGACAGTGTATAGGGGCAGCAGCAGTACAGGCAGAAATTTATATCAGGCCAAAATGTCCTTTAGCCCTGGGAGGCCGATATTTAAGCGCGCCTAAAATGTGTAGACTTGCAGTAAGCCAACACCAACCCAACACCAACCCAACACTCAGCCAGCCAATCAAAACTCGTGAATGACCTTGTCTCCTCACCTGCTGCATAGAAGTACGTTTGGTATTCATCTCCGTGTGCTGTATGTCATGTTTGACTTCGTCGTCGATCACGAAACGCGAATACAAGACAGGTAGCAGTGATGCAGCGCTGATGCCCGTACGCAACTTGTCCCGGTTTGCTATAAGTACACGCTTTGTCCGGTCATCCATATCCGTGTGGCACTGTGAGTCACCCAGATAATATCAACACAAGCGAGGAGTTGCACCGCTTGGACACAAACACATATCTGCAAGGTCGACGGTGTACACACACGCACACACACACACACACACACACTTGTACTTGTTGCTCACTGCTAAAACGGGTCACGTGGGTCTCCCCAGGAGAGGGGAGAGAGACTCAAAAGGAATCTTGGAAAGATGACTCAACTGGCTATTGAACCGCCCAACGGCCGACACCCCCTGAAATCCCCAAAACTCTGGGTGGACTTGAAAATGATCCCACTTATGGGCTCACCACACCTCAGTAAGTGGGTGAGGACAAGATGCAGAAAAAGGATTGACGGCATCAGGGTATCCGGCCTGGGATCCAACTGCAGTTACCCCTAACCCCAGTGAAGGTAATACTTGCTCCTAGTGTGGGTGGCTAAATCAGAGTGGATCTGATCTAAGCGTCACAAGCACCATTGATTACACAAGAGTTAATCTAGCCCGAAGCAGTCCATGGTTAGCAGGTATGTATACTTCAAATAGAAAGTATATGAACCCTGAAACCAACACAGGTGGAAGAGACAACAATACACCTTCAAACAGCCGAGCCTGTTGGCAACAGACCCAACACAATCAGGCATACGTGTTCCCAGCAACCGAACTAGCTGGCACACACACACACACACACACACACACACACACACACACACACGCGCGCGTGCCCCCCCCCCCCCCACACACACACGCGCACACACACACACACACACATGTGCGCACACACACACACACACACACACACACACAACACAGCCAATTTCAAACAACAAGACTGCAGGAAGATACAGTGGGAATTGGTCACACGGAAATGCAGTGATGACTTTGACACGCACTCAAACTACATGTAAAGTGCTGCTCAATGAAATGTGGCCCAGTATCAGCGAGAATCGACCTTCGGGTGAAAATCATTTTTTTCAGAATAAGTCATTTTCTGCAACGGCAAAAAACTCTTGCTTCGCGCTCTGCACATTCAAACAAAAAATTAGTTCATCGTAACAATGAATGCTTTTGATCGTCCTAGTAGAAGGAGAGTTCGTTCACGATGGCCAAATAGCTGCCGTCCGGCTCTGCCAGAAGTCATTGGATTTCTTAGGCAGGAATCGTCGCGTCTGATAGAGAACAACCACAGTTTCCAGAAGATGTTTTTGTCGACGCCCAATTCCTATTTAGCGACCAGAATTTCAACTTGATTTAGGCGCACCGCCAAAGGAGCTCTCTGCTGGCAAAAGTACTTTCTGACATCTGAAAATCCTTGTTGGGCCCTTCTGAATTTAGTACAGCTCTGCTCAGGAGAAATACTCAACGAGGAGAAACTAGTGAGGCGACGGCAACAGAGGTAGACGAACTGAAATGTCCTGGATCAACTCGAGTCAGGACGAAAGAGCGCTGCCGCTAGTGACATGATCTGAAATTTCCCAGGCTCCCACCCTGAACTCTGTGGTGAACACCAAACCCCTTGGACGGGGCAAGACGCCAAGAGCTGAACATTGATTGATGAGCTACGAACTCTCTGCGCTCAGTGCTGGAATCATGGCGCACTGACGCGCATGCAGCCAGTTCCCACAGAGCTCAAATTTCACAGAGGTGCAGCAGTGATGGACTACCTCTAAATCGTGTATGAGATGAAGTGTAGGGTGTTAGAATGTTGTGCCTGTGTCGTATTCCCTGTGGGATGCACAGACTGGGACCCCAGGTGTAGTTGTAGCCACCCTCCCTCCTGTTCTGCATTTCTCTGGATTTTCAGCAGACTTGGGATGGCGTTCAAACAGTTTTCATTGGTATGCAGATATGAGGATCAAGGCCATCCATACTCTATGCCAGAGGTTGCCCAAGACTCGCAAGAGTTGTTTTACAACAAAAACTGGATGGATGATTTATTACACTGTCTATTTTTTATTTATTTCACTGTAACACATAGTATTCCGATATGGAAAACACTGTGATAAATTGTTGTATTTCCTGATATGTACCTATGCTTGTTTGAGAAGCTTCTCGGTCATCAATATTGCTTTGTTTGGTCTAATACTTTGCCATGTGATCACTAGATACCTATAGATGACAACAGCAGAAAAAAGTCATTTTGTGAAAAATCACCCTAAGGTCCATTTTCGCAGATACTGGGCCATGTGATTGAGCGAGTGAATGCCAGGCTGGGCGCTGTGCAGCCCCAATCAAGCAAACACTGGGATGTGAACTGGTGCAGGGCTACGCAAACTTGATATTCACGCAATCAGAATTCAGTGAATATCACTGTATTTTCCCTGGAAACGACTTTACACATGTACACGTGTACCTGTTTAATCCGTGGACAGCATGTTACAAGGCGGAGAACGCACTGTGTCGAGAACAGTCTGTCCCTCCAGGAAATCGCGATTCCACGGATGCAACAAATTTCGTGATTTTGGCCAAAACCCGCGATTTTCCGCGTCTTTTGTTGTTTTCTGCACTTCTTTCTTTACATTTCTATGCAATTTTCACGCAGTATACAGTGTTTTCCATGATCCTGTACGTAGGTTATTTCCACAGTACGCAAATAGCGATTCTAAGTACGCAACACATTTTGTGATTTGGCCCAAATCCGCTATTATCTGCCAATAATTCCGCGAGTTACTGGCAAGTTCCGCTTTTCTCGCCGCATTTTTTGTTGTTTTCTGCCGCAATTTCTTGCGCAAGTTTTCGAGGATTTTTTCCGCGAATTCCCGCAGGGACAGAACCGAGTGCTCCCGACTACAATCATCATCGGTTGGCAGAGCCCCGGCCCGGCCTTGCCACCCTTTGAACCGTATGGGGTCTGGCCCCAGGTTCGCAGCCTCATTTATCATACTAGGGAGTCATTCTAAGGTATTTCTTCTTTGTACTCAAAGTCCAGCCGTGTTGCTTTGCACTTCCTCAGCCCAGCACTACTACTACTAGCCTATTTAGAAGCACGTGCAGTACAGTGATTTGTGTGTTCAGTTGCGCTCAAAATTCCACCATGCCACTCACCACAACAGCCGGTAGGTAAGGATCGTCCGCTTCACACCGTTTGCGCGCCTATCCTCCAGCTAGCGCAGGGAAAGAAACCTTTCACCGATTCCTATAGGAGTTGTGCTATCCTATCGATCCTGTGCTTCTTGCGAACTCGGTTGCGATCCTCGCGATGTATGAATGTTGGCCAGTGACTGATCACAAACAGCGTCCGCACTCCGCAGTGTGCAACTGAGACTACCGTGGCCCACGGCCACACGAAGAACACGGTCGCTGGTATTTGTCTCTCTCTTTCTCTCTCTGCAACTGCACGCTACTGGACAATAGAACACACAAGACGGAAAAAGGGGTTGCTTTGAACTAATACTACTGTACTGTACTTGTTTGCACCTCAAAACCAAACTGGGCATACTACTACTAGTACTAGTACTAGATCATGGGAATCGTTCTAGTGGCTCTGGATTTCCCCTCCTCGGATCACGCTCTCATCCATGCACAACACTGGCCCTGGGTTTTCATGGTTTTCCCTCGCAATAAAACAGTAGCACAATCATCACGTACAAGCACTGCCAAGTGGACTGTCTGATCGACGACACTGACACTGCACTGTACCACTACCACTACTGCTTTTACTACTGGCAGTACTAGCATGACCAGGGCTAGGGACTCGTAAAAGCTTTTACTTTTTTAGGAGACTCATGCTATATGCACTGACTGTGCATGTGCCTCGTGTGCGGCCACCACTACCGATACCACTACATACTGTAGAGGCAGAAAATTTCGTCGGTCAATAATTTCGTCCAACTCCAAAGAAAAGGAGTTCGTCCGGTTGAAAATTTCGTCCATGGATCATAAGAGTGTATAGAAAAGCTGGACGAATCGATATTCGTCCTACATTTAATTTAGTCCAAAAGCTCCATGGACGAAAAAGACGAAATTAAATTCCAGACGAATATTTCTGCTTGTACAGTAGTCATTGTACTATCCGATCCACCACACAGTACCAGCGCAGCATGCAGGTATCTACCAGGTAAGTCAGTGAGCTCATGCCATGGGCATGATGATACATTGATATTATGATAGTAGTGGCACAACTGAGAGAGTGTGAGTCGATGGTGAGTGCTAGTACTAGATCTAGTAGACTACTACTAGTGGCAGTGCTAGCACTAGCACTCATGCATGCGGCTAGGCTGGGGCCAGTGGCGCAGTGGGGGCTCGCTGTGTTTCGATTTCGGAAAGGTAGGTGAGCTGTGAAGAGTGAAGTGAAGGCGCTCACATTGCTCGGACTCCTCGCAGCTCTGCTTCAAAAATCACAATCCGGAGTCTGGTGTTGCTGCAGACTTTGATGTAGATATCTAGGCGACGCTGCTGACACGAGGCGGCCTGTGAACTCTAGCCTGTGCGGGTACAAGAAGCACCGACCTTCACCGCCTGCAACACAGGAACGCTAGCAATCCGCTGACTACTTGATTCTTGACACGTAAGTGAGCTTGGTATATGCTCACTCAATTTGTTTTGTCCATTTCGTTTTGCTTGTTCTTGGGAACACAGCCCCATGCTGTGTGATCAGTCGTGTTGAGTGAAAATTAGCGACGCGCCTCACTAGTAAGATCATTCATCGCTATAATTTTGCAGAGAACTACAATGCACAAGGCTAGTAGAATAATAATAAATAATTATTTGTAATAGTTGCAGGCTCGGCCTCATTTTCTCTGTGCTGCGCTGATGAGTCCATAAAGGACGAAACAGTTCTGTCCGCAGATTGAGTAATACTTGCAACTGTGAGTTTCATGCTAGCAATCAGCAGGCAACAAAGCTGGAATAAAACCGATCGTTGACTGTTATAATTATAAACATGCTGCCAGTCACTCCGGTGTTCAAATCCACACCACACTATCATCCGTACGATTACACAGAGGTTTGCCCTGTTGCCTTGGCGATGTGCCGAATCATGCCGGGGTGAATATTTCATTTTTTTGTTAACTCAGGATCTAGGAGTTCATTGGTGTAGAGCATGCCGGATGCTGTCTAGACCTATTCCAGCCACTGTGGATGGTACCGTTAACTGTAGATGGTCCAGCCACTGTCTGTAGATGGCCCAGTCAACTGTAGCCGGTACAGCCACTGTAGATGACCCAGTCAGCCACTGTAGATGGTCCAGCCACTGTAGATGGTCCAGCCACTGTAGATGGTCCAACCACTGTAGATGGTCCAGCCACTGTAGATGGTCCAGCCACTGTAGATGGCCCAGGCACTGTAGATGGTCCAGCCACTGTGGATGGCATAGCCACTGTAGATGGTCCAGCCACTGTAGATGGCCCAGTCAGCCACTGTAGATGGTCCAGCCACTGTAAATGGCCCAGGCACTGTAGATGGTCCAGCCACTGTGGATGGCATAGCCACTGTAGATGGTCCAGCCACTGTAGATGGTCGAGCCACTGTAGATGGTCCAGCTTCTGTAGTGTAGATGGTCCAGTCAACTGGTCCGGTTCAGCGAACTGAGGATCGCCCAGCAAACTGTGGGATGGTCCGATCCAGCGAAATGAGAGTGGTCAGTGGCCAACTATGGATGCTACTGCTAGCCGAGAACCGTCCGGTCGGCCGACTGAGGGTTGATCTATCATACGTTGGTGCCTGTTGGAGATTTTTTGGCGGGTATTTTTACTAAAAAATGTCACCTTTCACTTGAGACTCCGATAGAGTTTTCACAACTTTTCAGCATCCGTAGGAACGCCGCCACCCTGCAGAGATCAAAGGCGTAGATGCAGCTCCTGAAGCGGTGGGAGGTGAGTAGATAAGCCCACCAGCAAAGTGGTCGAAAACCGAAAGTCCCTTTGGCTGCATCCATGTTTCCCTCGTGCCACGCCACGTGTTCCCAATTATCCATGGGTCGCAGCACTCAAATGACGTGGTTTAACTTTTTAGAGCAGACGTGCTCTTTGCCATTCACCTTGCAACAATATCAAGCTCGCTTATCAATCAGTTATTGCAACGTTTCGGCAAAATTGCCGAAACGTTGTGATAACTGGTTGATAAACGAGTTTGATGTTGTTGCAGGGTGAATGGCAAAGAGCGGGTGTCCTTTAAGAAATTTTTCCTATGAATGAATCTGCAGGAAGCCTCGCCACTGCTACGTTTTACTCACGATAAATTCAGATAAAACCGAGAGATAAGTTGATGTAGAAAGGAAAAGGACATTATGGATACGAGTTAAGGGTAACTCTCCACCTCTGTACCATGATATACAGTCAGACAGTGCAACAACTACTATGTAGGCAGAAAACTGAAAGAGTACTGAAACATTCGACGTCCTGACACGTAGCTTCAACACATCTCCTTTCTACATTTATTATTGGCTCAACATCCGCCTGCTGAGTTTCAGATAATTTGATGTGCAGTTTTAGGCACCTGTTTTCCTCTCTCAACCTTGCTTTTGTGAAGTCACTCATGTTTGCATTCATTTCGCGGTGGTGTTCTTCTCATATGCCACTCGTTACTGTGTGAATGCGATGGTTCTCTGCAGGAATCTGCAGTCATCTACTGTGGTTGTTAGTACAATGGACCCGGTGGAAGCAAAAGTCCTGAAGGGCAAGCACATGGATTTGCAGAAAAGCCTGCATGTGAAAGGAACTATCCTCGACTACTTGCAGTCTAAATCAATCGTAGGGGAGACACAGTATGAGGATATCATGAAGAATGGAGGTGTGGAGAGAAGTCCTCGTGACATGGTACGTCTCTGCTGCTGCTGCTGCTGCTGTTGCTACTGCTGCTGGTGCTGCTGTTGCTGGTGCTGCTGCTGCTGCTGCTGTTGCTACTGCTGCTGGTGCTGCTGCTACTGCTGCTACTGCTGCTACTCCTGTTGCTGTTGAACAGGTCTAGACAGCATTCGGCATGCTCTACACTGATTTTCACTGCTGTGCTGTGGCTTATACTCCAGTGTGGCTTATACAGTCAGACCTCGCTTAGCCGCACACATCTGTTTTC